>NW_017307241.1:595978-620910 GCF_000935625.1 Nanorana parkeri | reverse complement strand
AATCTCCCCCCCCCCCCCCCATGTAAATGTTAGCACTTACCTTAAATGATGTCTCTTTTTCCGATCTTCCTCTTCTTTCCCCATGTTTTCATCTGTCCCTCCAGCGGTGTGACGTCACTCCGATCCCGCGCTGACTGCTCTGTCTCTCCGATCCAGCGGTGTCTGCAGGTGGGTGCACGCGTCCATAGACTTAACTTGCGTCTCTGCTCGTCTCCCGGTCGAGAATCGGAACTGCGCATGCACCCGCCCCAAGATCCTTTGCGGCTGTACGAGCAGTTCCTGATTCTCGGCGCGGGAGCGAGCAGCGATAACTAGGCAAGTTTAAAATGATTTTAAGCGTTTTTTTGTTTTTTTTTTACACTTCTTGCCTATATCTACTGCATGCTAGCAGTAGATATAAGCAAAAAAAAAACGGAGGGTTTAGAACCCCTTTAACTGTAGTGTAGTTTGCAGAGAGTACCGGGGTGGGCTGTCTGTCACATATGCCTGAATCACAAAACCACTTGAACAGAAATACAAATTTTTGTATGTATGTATGTTGTATGTAGCTGTTTGACCTGGAATTCAGCTTATAAATCCACAAATGATAGAAAAAAACAGGTAGCCATACATAGCAAGGATTAAAAACTTAACCAGAATGTTAAGGATCTGCATCTCTACCAGAGTCAACCTATGTGACTATGTTGGACCAGTTACCACATGGGCAAAGTCCTTATTTAAGTTGGAGCTCACACAGGGTCACTTCCCTTGCTTCTGGCAGACAAACAGGATGGTATGGCAGAAGAGGGATGGGAAGCTGAGTATGTGCTGCTTGGGAGGGGCTTTTAAAGTAAACCTGTTGCTTTAATGTACTTGATTGATGAACTGATTGTGAATAGATGTTGATAAAGATGCATTTCTTATTCAGAGCTGTTGTGTTTTCCCCCACATGGGTAGCTTAAAAAAATTGCCGTCTGGTGACGGCAACCCGCAGATGCTGCAGTGCCGTCCGTCCGTTTTTTTACTACGGGCGGACGGCAAGAGGTTAAGCCGCCCAGCCTTCTATCCCTTCCTCTTCCCCCGTAAATAGGCCCTGTTTCCCTCCTGCCTCCCTCTTGATCCTTGTTTTCTATCTTACCTTCTTTCCTTGTAATTGGGGCAACTCAAAAGATCTCACTGACTACACCCAACCTCTGTATAATGTGGGCCGATCAAGTTATTGCCTACTTTTCCTTGTCACACAACTGAACCTGTATCCCTTGAGATCTTGGGGTTGATTTACTAACCTTATAAACACACCACGAACATGTATACACCTCTGTAGTCTGTTCCCTCCCAGCATGATCTATGGGTGGAATCTAAACACCTTTGTAGTGTGTACACACCCAGCAGGTGTGTTGTGCAAAGCCCTGCCCTGAATTGCAAGGTGATGTTGTGTAAATTAGCTCTACATTGTGTTGCTTGCGTTGATGAATGCAGGAATGTAAATGCATGAGCTAACCATTTTTGTCTAAACTGTGAAGCAGCATTATATATGCATCATGTGCATGGTTTTTCCATATATGGCATTAGTGGAAATATGCTTTTAGAGACTTTTTGGTTGATAAATACGCTTTGCTGTGTAAAAATCACATGCACCTGGTGCGTGCGTGTGTTTAGGTTAGTAAATCACCCCCCTTGTGTCAAAGTGCTTTATTGTCACCTATTGATTTAGTGACCAATGGTATGTCAAAATTGTAAATTTGTATCTTCTGTACTGTCCCAATGCTTGAATAAATTTAGAGTATTTTAAAAAATGATGCATTTCTTCTTAGTTATTGGTTTGCAGTGCTTCAGCAATTGACAGCTCCAACACTTTAGCCAAAAACAGTTTTATTTATAGTTCCTTGCTAGCATTAAGGCATACGCAGATTGTTAATTTGTCGTTCAATACCATGCACAATATACAGTAATTAATACAAATACTTTTTCTATGTCCTGCTGATAAAAAAATATATATATTTTTTAAATTTGAAAGTAAATAAAATAAACAATTACACTATAAGACTCATTCAATAAAGAATTCCATAAAAGTGAAAATTCTCAGGTGCAGTCATTCATAAGTAGCAAGTAAGAAGAATACAAGCTTCACAACCAAAGCAAAGAAAGATCCAAAAAGAAGAATCAAAGTCAGTTGGATAGTAATGTGTAATGTGCCCCGCAATGGTTTAAGAATTTCACACAACATAGTTGGCACGGCAGCGGACTTTGTTTATTTGTTTATTTATTTAATTTTGACACTTAGCTTATTGGGATCCATTTAGCGTGGATTAGCTGTTAGAATATTGTATTCCAAGATGCCACATTTTATTTTGGTAAAAAGTCTCCAAATATACCTATTAACTTTTCCTTGTTCACATGAGGAGACGTGAAGGTATGGAGATTTCCAGCCTTTTGCAATGATTGGTTTAACAGCTTAAAAAAAAACCCATCCAAGGTCCACTGGGGGGGGGAAATATTATTTTTTACTATACTTACCTTTCCCTCTGGCTTTTGTAGTGCAAGGGGTGGCGTCATTATCCAGCCAATCCCCGAGAATGCTAAGTACACCAAATCTCATAAGAAGACACTGCAGCACAGGAGGATTGCCTCCTTAGTGATATTTGAGCTATACAACATTTTCCAGGATCTTACTGGCAGGAGGATGACTTCTCCCTCACCTAGGCGCTATAGTGTAAGCTGGGGGGAAATGTGAATAAAGGATCTCACGGGTGTGTTTTTTTATGTTTGAAGAAATGTTTCCCTAAGAAAAACGTGAACCTCGATATTTAGGTGCAAGGTCCAGAGGTTGATTTTTTATGACAGAAGAGACTCTGTATGTCTCTTCTGACATAATTGCTTCTTCCTGTCAGTGTTTGGGTACCATGAGCATGCTCAGCTCAGTGCACAGCCTCCACAAGGTTCTGTGCCGACATGAAGTAACTCATGTGAGCATGCGCGGGAGTTATATTATCCTGATCTGGCCAATCAAGAGGCTGAAGATGTCAAACCTGGGAGAAGACCAGTAGAAGACGGGAGTGTGCATAACTGGTGTTTCATAGTTAGTAGAAATATTGATTCTGACTCGTGGGCTCCTAAACATGTAGCATGAGGCCTTAGTGGGAAAGATTTGTATGACAGAAAGGATCAGCAAAGACTTTAGCAGACTTTAGTCTGTCTTATCTACTGTACCTAGGGCAACACTACAGGCAATGTCATGTCAGGTCACACGGCATTGGCTTCAGCTGGAATGATAGAAAAAATTATTAAAATGAGACCAGCTAAAGCCTTGATTCATCAAACCTCAACAGCTGCTCGACCAGGACAGTTAATGATTTATCATTGTTACAATTTAATTGTTGTCATTGACGTTAGTCCACAAATTACTCTTACAGTTTTACGGTGTTGTTGCAAAACCTGTACAAAATGTAATGGTCAATGACTACGTCTTATAAGCGTGGTAACACATTTATTACATTATAAATATAATTCATTATTTTGCAGTTGTTCGCCGTAAAACCAATTGGGGGGAATTTATCAAAACTGGAGCAGACAAAATCTGGAGCAGCTGTGTATGGCAATAAATCAGCTTCTCTCTTCGGTTTGTTAGGTTAAGATTTGAAAATGAAAGAGAGAAGCTGATTGGTTATAATGCACATCTGCTCCAGATGTTGTCTGCTCCAATCTTGATAAATTCCCTTCATTTTATCTTGTGACTGTTTCCTCAAATGGCACTGGTTCTATGATCATCATCATGATAACCTACCCTCATAACACTCTGGTTCCACCTTTCAAACCCTTAAATTACCTTGGTTCTAACTTGATAAACTACTCTTATATACCCTCATATAACCTTGATTCCATCTTCTAAACCTATCCTTAATTTACTCTAGTTCCAACTTGATAACCAACAATCAAATGGCCCCAGTTTCATTGTGTGAATGGAACTGGGGCAATTCAATTACACTGCTTCCATTTTTTTAATCTTCCAGCAAGGCCCCATTGGGTGTTTTTGAAGGCTTTTTTTGGAGCATACAGCAATGTACAGCAATTTCTACAAGTGTTTCAGGCTTGAGCGCTTTATTTTATTTTTAGCCAATGTAAAGCTACATACTAGGCAAACAACTCTACAGGTGTTTGCTACAAGTGACAGAACGCTCATGAACAGGGGCCCTTAAAGACAAAAAGATTCCTCCTGTTGAGCTTTGTAGTGGTTAGGTATTCAAGCTACAAAACTCTCAGGTGTGAATGAGGCCTAAGTTCCATCTCGGGGAGCTTTTTCTCAAATGAGATTGGTTTCATGTGTAATAATTTGAATATCTTCTATTTAATGAATGTTGAATATTTGCAAACTATAGACAGAATCTACTGAAACAAACCCATTTTTGAACTATACTACTTGCAGGAAACCTGTTACCATCACAACAATGCTTTGACATCTAACTGAACACAGTACCATGTTTCGCTGCTGTTCTCTTGTATGAAGTTTATTTGAATAGGCTTAGGTTCCCTGCTATGTGACAGTAATCTGGCTTGGTGATATGTTGTTCAGACACTTTTGTCGTTTTGTGGAAGGGTGTTCTTTTTTGTCCCATACCATGGAATTTTTTTCTGAAGGGGTTGGGGACACCGCAAAGTCTACCTAATAGTATCATCTTATGATACCTAGTATCCAAGAGGACAATAATTTAACAGTTGTAGTTACAGATACTCTTTAATGTTACAATACAACACAATAATCACTCTGTGTATGGTCACTTTGAATGATTATTTTAAATGTTAAGCCAAAGAGTACCCAGAGCTCCATCTCTTCAACATTGTGATTATGCTCAGGCTAACTTTTTATATACTTAGAAGAGATGAAATATAATTGCCTCAAAATTACTCTATAACATTTCCTTTTACATATTTTGAATATGTGTATTCATGAATTTCATAAGGATCTTTTCATTATTGTGCTGCTCTAAATGCCTCTTTAGAGCATCTCAGCCCTGACAGTGATTCTCAGCACAACCTAAGGGTTAATCTCACCTCTGCCCCCCATGACTTCTCCAAGCCTAAAGCAATAACTTGAATGTGTATATCAATGCCTTCCCTCCACCTGGTGTGCATTTAACAAGCAGCTTTTGTCAAGTTCTCCTAGCAAGGCATGCCTTAGAAGGATCCTCATTCGGCTTCTGTCATCACTGTGTCCTCTGGTGCCCCAAGTCACATAGCATGTTCAGCCATCCCTCCAGGAGCTGTTATTAGATTACAACAGAGGAGAACCCAAAAACTGCATCTCTCAGGCAACATGGGATCTTTGTTCAGAAGCTGCACACCTGGATAAAGAATTAAAATTGGACCTACAAAACTAGAAGAAGCCTTCTCTGTAAAACATGGCTCAATAACACATGTTCATAACCACCTTAACCCCTTTGTGTATGAAATGTTATTTATGGAAAGCCTATCTAAAAGGAAAAAGAGATACATATGGATGATTAGGAAAGATGATAACCTGGGATTTAATGTTTTTTTCAAAAACATTGGTTGGAATACTTTCCAGTTTACTTGGAAAATGTACTTGTCCAATATACTGTTGAAGATATCACTTTCCACTGCCTGTAACTGGGCACCCTCCAGATTTACATTTGGCCTCCATATTTTTGGGTGGTCCCTTCTACCTTCTACTCTACAATCATTTATTCTCAAATCCTCACTGATCATAAAGTTTTTTTCTCACACGTCTGCAAATCATTTGCATTAATTTTACAGATTAAGAATCCTGTGGAACGGAGTGGACAGATTCCAGGCTGCTGATAATGATAACAATTGGGTGTGAGGTACATTGTGTGTCTCAACATATATAAAGCAGAAGCAGAACTCCAGTTAAATATGCCAAGATAGTAATAAATAAGTATTCACCTTAAATCCACAGAGTTTATTTGCCATTTAGTATTCACCTTAAATCCACAGAGTTTATTTGCCATTTTATGTCCTCAGTCTGATGGGCAGCCTCATTCAACCCAGTTCCTCTGTGCCCAGGTACCCTTGACCCACCCCAGCCTGTCACTGGACAGTGAAAGGAGAAGCAGCTAGGTGATGAACTCACCTAGCTGTCACTCTGCTTTTTCCACCTATCCGCATGCTTCTTGTCAGCACATGAACTAATTGGTTCTTTGTGCTGTTTCTACCTCTCACTCTCAAGCCCTGCTGCACATGGACCATAGGAGGCTAATACCAGGGTAACATCAGGTACTTTCACTGAGTAAATATAAAAATACATTTATGTATTAAAGGAGAACTATGAGATGAGTGATTTCCACTCACCTCATAGTTCTAGCCGACCTGTAACAATGAGACTGTCACAGGTCGGCTCAATAGATCGGGAGGTGAGCGAATACATACCGGGTTCGCTCACCTCTCGATCCTGTCACGACTCTCTGCCATGACAGGGGGAGGGGCTCGATTCCCCTCTCCCCGCTCCGATCTGCCAGCGCTGACTGGCGGAACGGACTGGGGAGGGGGCGGGTACAGCTGGCTCTCCCTCTAGATAGGGGAGAGCCAGCTGTCACTCATGCAGCTGGGCAGATCTCGACGTCGATGTCGGAATCCGCTCCGGCTGCGGCGTCTCAGTATACCGCGAGCTGTAGCTCGCGGTATACTGAGCTTAGGGTAACGGGAGGACGCTAGTTTGTGTCCTCCCGTTACCCTAAGGAGAACTATGGGGAAAAACACTGACCCCATAGTTCTCCTTTAATGATTACAGAACAGCAATTAACTGTGTCTATTCTATATCTGTCTAAAGTTAAGTTTTAAAGTATATCTACAGCCAAATTCTTTGTGTTCGCTTTGGATTGAGTAGGGAATGGTTAGAGGCTAAATTCTATAGCTGTCACCTAAACAGAAGGTGAGGATAAATCTTCCAGTGGGGACACCTGCTCCAGTGACAGTTGTCTAACAGAGGATTTCCCCTCATTTACATTTTCTCTTACTATTTAAAGTGTAAATAAATTAACCATAACAATGAACTTCCCTTATTTACTCCTGGTTGGTTTGCTAAATATAGCATTAAAAGGGTTTTCTTCTACCAGTTCAATAAGTGCAAAAAATACTTGCTGATATTGCCAGCAAATTTGTGATCTTCCTGTGCTATCTGCCTGCACAGAAAGAGGTGTTATAAGATGGGTGGAGGAAATGAGAAGGAGGGGTTATGGAGATGAGGAGGGCAGAGGAGATGAGGAGGAGGGTTTATGGAGTTTAGGAGGAGGAGGATTTGAGGAAGAGGGGTTATGGAGATGAGGAGGGAGGATGATATGAAGTTGTATAAAGTATTGCTGGGATGTGTAGTCCTCTATAGCCTGTGCCATTCTGCATTGCTGCAAATATTAGGGACGCACCGATATATCGGCCGCCGAAACATCAGCCGAAAATGGCACTTTTGACTAAATGCCTTAAGTGCCATTTTTTGACCGATACAGCCGTGCATCCCTGCTTTCTTTCCTTCCACATCGCTCAGCCTCCTATCACAGTCCGGTGTTCTATCGCAGATTGTGACTGCGTTAGAATGTGTGACCGCTGACCTCATCACACTTTCTAATGTAATCACGCCCATTTTTTCGGCGGTAAAATGTGTGACCAGGAAACAGGGACATCGGCACTTCAATGTTAGTTCAAATATAAAGTCTTTTTATTGTAGAAAAAACTACGTCACAAAGTTGCGACGATCGTCAACCACCGCAGCACCCAGATTCTTTCATTGGAGACAAGGGGTCAGGAGTGCGATGTGTTCATGGAGTTAGAATGGTCACACATTCTAACGTAGCCACACCCATTTTTCCCGGGGTAACAATGTGTGACCGGCAAAAAACGTGTAGAATTCAAAGCTTTCTCTACTGTTCCCGGGCAGATCGGCATCGCAGATGGTATGTGCAGGAGAACCGATCTGCCCCAGAACAGCTGATCAGTCCTGAAATCTCACTTCTGTCCGACTTTGTATTGCACTCGCAAAGTCAGATAGAAGTGAGATTTCAGGACCGATCAGTTGTTCCCGGGCAGATCGGTTCTACTAAACATACCATCTGCAATGCCAATCAGCCTGGGAACAGCGGAGAAAGCTTTGAATTCTACACGTTTTGCTGGTCACACATTGTCACCCCGGAAAAAAATGGGTGTGGCTACGTTAGAATGTGTGACCATGTGACTGGTCACAGATTCTAGATCCATGAACCCATCGCACTCCTGACCGCTTGTCTCCAATGAAAGAATCTGGGTGCTGCGGTGGTTGACGTACGGCAACCGTCATGTAACAGCAGGAAACAGGGACACCGGCACTCCAATGTTAGTTCAAATATAAAGTCTTTTTGAATTCCACACCTTTTGCCGGTCACACATTTTTCCCCCGGAAAAAAATGGGTGCGACTACGTTAGAATGTGTGACCATGTGACTGGTCACACATTCCAACGCAGTCACAATCTGTGATAGAACACTGGAAGAGCGTTGTGTGGGCGGAGACAGCCCGCGCTGTCACAGGAGGCTGAGCTCTCCTCCCTGCACCGCTCACTCAGCCTCCTGTTACAGCGTGTCAGAGAGTAGAGCAGTACAAACACTCAGTGATTAGTGATCGCTGAGTGTTTGTAGATAATTGAGGGCATGGCATGTGTATTATATCCTCAATTATGAATGAATGGGAAGTGATCTACATCCCCTCCTGTCCATTCATAGTTGTGGTTATAGTTGTCTGACATTGTAAATGTCACTATTTACATCATACAACGGTATGATAACATAACATAACATGATAAAATAAACAAGAGTGCAATTTGCTTTGATGTCTTGAAAACCTGAAAGACATAAAGGAGAACATGCATATAATGCAACAACAACTATAATATAAGGCTTCAAGTTGTGTCAATTAAAGTTTGAGGTACTTCCTTCTTGAAGTCGCAGGTAGGATCCAACAGCATACCTAAGTAAGTTCAGTCTCCAAACGGCAAGAGCAAAATAAGTTCCGTGATAGGTCTGATGAAAGTCTTTACAGTCCCTTGTCTTGAAACTTTCCCCTCCACCTTACGTACCTTACCGTCATCACTAGGAACGCTCTTTACAATAAGTCCCATAGGCCACTCGACTCTTTCAGCTTGCTGGTCCTTAAGCATAACGAGATCTCCAACTTGGATGTTAGGGTTCAGGCGTTGCCATTTCCTGCGTCCTTGCAGAGTAGAAAGATACTCGATCTTCCAACGATTCCAGAAGCAGTTGTACTCGCTTCCACTGGTCATAGCACAGATTTCCTGCTTTAAAGTCTCCAGGTGGCACAGGAACAGACCCAAGCTTCGGGGTAAGAAGAGGTCCTGGAGTAAGAATGGTTGGGGTCTCTGGATCTGTAGACACTGGAACAAGTGGTCTTGAATTGATTATGGCAGATGCTTCTGCCAGGAAGGTGGTTAGAATCTCATGGGTAAGTCTTGTGGAGTTCAAGTCCATAAGCATAGAGTCCGCTGCCCCTCCCCCGAGACCAGCTTCTCTGGTGTCGGAGGAAGCTGGGGAAAAGATCGGCGAACCTCCTCCCAATATGCTATCACTTGGGGGGCTTGTGATAGCAATTAAAGTAAAGAAAAAAAATAACAGTTTTTAAAATTAATATGAAATAAAATAAATGTAAAAATAGCATGCGCGTCTTCACGTAAACACGCGTCGGGTGCGCCTATGTATCAAAACGACGATCGCACTACACATGATGGGTATCGCCGCGCACGCCGGAGTGAGAGCAATAATTCTAGGGCCAATATTTACGCATATCTCTAAACTGATTACCTGTGGGGGCTTTTAAAATCGTCTATGGACTTTTGGGGTGCTGAATTTTGTCGTGGTTTCACAGACACAAACTATTTTTAACCTGGGAATGTGGGTATCTTTTTACTTGTTGTAACCTCATCTGTTGTATTTTATAAAACAAATGGGTATTGTATTGTGTTTTGAGACATTTAAGAGCATTTTTCACTAAATTGTGGGGTTTGATGAGTTGCGCTAATGTCGTGCAACATAAAAATTTGCAGCTGCCACCATTTTAATCTATGTTGGCTTTCAGAAAATATAGAATGTTTGGGGGTTTTAAGTAGTTTTCAGGCCTAAAATGTGGATTATAACATGTAAACAAAAAATGAAAAAAAGACCTCAGTCGTGAAGGGGTTAAAGTGTATATAAACCATAACAATTAACTTCTCTTATTGGCTCCCTTTCGGTCTGTTAAATATACAACTCAAAGAGTTTTATTATACCTGTCCGATAAGTGCAAAAAAATAACAGTCGATCCTGCCACAAATCTGTGCAGTCAGGGCCGGCCTTTGGGGTTATCGAGCTGTGCGGCCGCACAGGGCACCGTGGCAACAAGGGCGCCAGGCGGCCGACACAGCTCGTCCCCGGGGCGGCTACAGCCTGCAGCTTCTCTCTTCCTCACCGCTTGGCCACCCGACATGATAGCGCTCCTTTCTGCGATCTTTTTGTAGATCTAAACAGAAATTCTATGCCTATTCTCCTGCCTTCTCCAAACTCTTCAACCTTTTGTGAATAACCCCCATAGACTGCTTGCCAACAGATTGCGAGTTAGGTCTCCTAATTCTAAAACTGAATTTGTCTTCCAGCTTGATGGGATCCCAGTTTATAGTCCACAACAAAAATTGTTCATTTAATTGTTCATACCTTAGCAAGTTGTATACCTTAGCAATACCATAGCAAGCTGTATAATTGCTCATCTCCCCATAACAGCCGCCCTTTCATCTTAATCATTTTATGTCAGGAATACAATTACTCAGGCTATCTCAAGATGACTTGCAGTTCTTGAAACTCTGATATTACAACGGAGGAACTGATACAGATATCATGAATTTACCTTCCCATAAAGCGCCCAGGCCGGGTGGCCTGCCCTACTCTTACAATAAACAATTCCTACCCACTCTGCTTCCCCATGTGCTAACATTGTATAGTTCTTAGCACATTTGCAATTCCTACACTCTTGTATAACAGGCATTCTAAAGCCTGGAAAGAACCTGTTTTCTGCTACTTACATGCCTATTGCCCTACTCAACTCACTAAGATTTTGGCCAATTTATTGGCACCTTTATTATCCCGGCATATAACTAAAGGGGACAGAACTATAGATCTAATAGATATTGTGAATCTGACCCATACTCCAACTCTACTCTTGAACATAGACACTCACAAAGCTTTTGATAGGCTGGGATGGCCATATATGTTTCATGCTCTCATTTTTGTTTTGAGGTTCCCTTCTTCAAAGCTATCCAGGAATTATATTCCACCTCCACAACTCAGGGTAAATTCCAATAGGCTAAGTCTTCTAATTTTCCTATGCTCAATGGTACCCACTAGGGTTGTCCTTTCTCAGTATTATTATGTACTCTTTGTTTGGAGTGTAGGCCATTAGAGTGAACTTGAGCATCCGCAGGACCCTTTATAAAAAAGGGGAATAACGGCTATCTTTATGTGACACTGAAATTCTGCTGGTGCTTATGAATCCCCATCTGTGCCTTCCTAACTTGTCTTATTATATACATTTGGCAGCCTATCTGCTGATAAAATGTATTCCACCAAAACAGGAGCAAACAGTCCTTGAAGTATCTGGGCGCTCATATTATTCCTACTTATCACACTCTGTGTAAGGCTACTTTTTCTCCTCTGTTCTATAAATTGCTTAGACAATGGGCATATTATGGTATGTATTTGCGCTCTAAAGATGTCCATCCGTCTAAAAAATTATTTAAAACTCTTTAAAACCCCCTCTCCCCATTCCAATTTCTAGCCTACGTAAGCTTCAGAGAGACTTTATTAAGAAATTTATCGCACCTAGAATTACTAGGTCTGTGTTATTGTTCCCTAGATCTTGTGGGGGTCCCTGATATACTTAAATATTATTGTGCTACACATATATACCACCTGTCCTCTTGATCCACACACTATGCTCATAATATTTGGGCAAAGATTGAACATGAATGGATATATTCGATATATCCTAGTTCTCTGTTATTGCTTCCTGATAAACATATACAGTACAGTATTTAAGAAAAAGTGGGTTGTTTTCTGTCCTTATTTGCACTATTTTGATTCTATGTCTGATGAATATTTTATATAATTTAGCTTTACCAGACAGCCTCTCCATACCCACTACACTACCCTGGGCACAAGCTTAACTGTTCCAATTAAGACATGTAATCCATGCGATTTTTTGATGATTAGTACACAAACTCTCTAAAGGTCTGTTTTATTTGTAATTGAAACATTATGCCTCTATGAGCCTGTCCACTCATGCATTGGAACATCCCACTTTTTTGAAAAAGGGTCTTTCCCCACCACATATGATAACTGACACATGAAACTTCTCCATACAGACACTCCTCTACAGGAGAGCTAACCTGTATATATGAAAAAGTGGGAACAAGCTCTACAGCACCAGATCTCGCTATCCTTATGGAGTGGGATTTGGGAGAATCCAGCTAAAAAAATACTTTGTGTGGTTTATAAGACAAACATTTTTAAATCTCTTATGTTCTGGTATAGGACTCCTTAAGTGTCACACTCCTAAAATCCTTCTATTCTCCAGACATAGTGGAGGTGTGGTCAATCAGTGGGCATACTCTATTATATATTTTGGCAGTGCCCATTGATACAAACATAAACAAATGTTTTGAAGCATATTTTGTGTGTGATGTTGCCTTTAGATCTTCTTCACTATCTCCTCAGCCTCCCTTTCCTGCATATACCTAAAAATTCAAAAATATTAGCTTCACATATTCTCTGAGCAGCTAAGAGATGGATTTTTCTCTATTGGAGGACGAGGGCTGCCCCCTCTCAGATATGTCTGTTGAATGCAGTTATGAAGGTTGGACGGATAGAGGACTTAACAGCCAGGATTTGGAACAGGTCAGACAGGTTCCTTCAAATATGGGCTTTGTATGACCAATCAGAATATGACCCTTGTGCAGTTTTTACTGATAGGAGCCAACTGTAATGTTGAAAGCAGTATATACTTCACTGACTACTATATAGTTTGGAGTGATTTAATTTTCTTACTATCCCCTCTCTCCTGCCCGTCAAGTTCCCTAATGTTTTCTATCTTTTTACACAATGCACCCTTGGCTATTTGCCCTATGTACCTCGTACCAGTTACTGAATTCCTGAGGACACCATGGACTATTTTGGTTGTTTGACCACACTGTAAATTTGACCGCTTACTTAGTAAGCACAATGGATTGATTGGTGCACCTTTTTCTTTGTTAACCCTTTGGCAAGAAATTCAATAAAAATACAATTACAAAAAACTGTGTATAGTAAGGCATTATGCCAAACTATATACTGAAAAATAGATAGAGGGTTTTCATACATTTTAACTGACGCATACTGATGCTGTTAAATGTAGCCTGGGCATCTAGGCATCAATGACTCCTTTAAACTATTTGATTTTTTTTTTTATATAATCTTTATTTTACTGTTTTCAAACAAAATTATTGGTACAAAGGAACAGTTTAGGATCAGAAATGGGTCCAACATTGACCCTGACATAGAAATTAAAAGGTTACAAAAAAATACAACGACAGATACATTCACCTTGCAGTACAATTAGCGGGTACTCAACCCGGCAACGTCATATAGGTTCGACCTGAAGCAGAGAAGGTGATGTTTCCATCACCACCATGGTAATTAACTCCTCCTGCACCGACTCATCTCCATTGAACTTAGACAATCTTAACTGTATTCCAGTGATAGGGGGCATTGCTTATATAGAGAAGCCCTCTAGTGGTGCTAAGACTGGGGGGATGGCATCTTGGCCTAGAACTTAGGCAGTCACTCAAGGTGGATTCGATACGTAGTGCAACCATGTTGCCCATTTTGAGTAGAAGCGGTCATGTTTGTTCCCACTCTTCGACACCCATTCCTCTGCCTCCTGTATTTGTGTGACCTGTGCCACCCACTCAGACCTCCCCGGCACCCGAGTCTGTTTCCAGTACCTAGGGATGAGTCTCCTTGCCGCGTCTAGAAGGTGTGGCATAACACCCTTCTTATAGGAGCCAACTGATGTGGAAGGGAGGTGGAACAGCATATGTACGGGGTCATCTGGTATGTCTGTCGTTGTGATAAGTTTAATTTGTGCACGAATATCTTGCCAAAAGCCTCGTATAAGAGGGCATTCCCACCATATATGTAAGAGTCCCCCTTGTTGCCCGCAGCCCCTCCAGCAGTGTGAGGATGTCCCCGGGTATATGGTGCTCAGGTAAAGCGGTGTGCGATACCAACGGGACAGTAGTTTATAATTGGTTTCATGTACCTTGGAGTCAACCGAGGATTTATGTGTGAAGCGGTATATCAATTGCCATTGATCATCAGAGAGACTCCGTCCTAACTCCCTTTCCCAGTTCCCTAGGAACCTTGGTCTGTCTTCTGTGAGTGTGGACAGGAGCAAGCCATAAAAGAGTGATACCAGTTGGTCTGGGGATGAAGATCCCGCACATAGGGACTCGAAGGGCGTGAGAGAGGACATGGGCCTCATTCCCTTGGCAGGTGTTCCAAAGAAATGTGTAAGTTGCCTATACCTCCAATCCGCCATGGGGAAGTCTCCATATTTAGTTTTAATCTCTTCCAGGGTCATCAGGGAGCTCCGGCTGAGGAGTTTGTGGCAGCGGAAGTCTCCTTGTAGGTCCCAGTGGCGGAAGAAGGAAATGTCTTCCCCGGGAGGGAACCACGGATAGCCCCCTAGCGGGGACAGCGGGGGTGAGAGGAGACCTCCTGCATTCAGTTTGTCCCACAACCGGAGTGTCTGATGTGTCAGAGGGGACGTATAGTTGGAGAGGCCACGGCTAGCACTAGGTACCCAGGGGGCATGAGCTAAATCCCGACCCGCCATGCATTTTTCCATCTGCACCCATAGTTTGGCGTCAACGTGCCAATTCACAATCCTCTGGAGAGAGACAGCTTTATAGTAAAGGTTAATGTCAGGTAGTCCCAATCCCCCTGCCCCTTTAGGCCTGCGCAGGATGGTATGCGCTATTCGGGGTCTCTTGCCCCCCCAAACAAAGCGGATAAACAGACTGCGGAGTTTTACAAAGTATGTATGAGGCAGAAAAATAGGTAACATCTGCAAGAAGAAGAGGACCCGAGGGAGCACTGTCATCTTCAGTATGTTAATGCGACCCAGCCATGTGAATGATGTGCGATCCCAGTCCTTGAGATCTCTCTGGAGGTTATGTAATAAGGGTTCAAAGTTGTGCGCGTAAAGGCGGGAGCAGTGGTTGGTTCGTTGAATACCCAGATATCTAATGGCTCTTGTAGACCAGGAGAACGGGAAGCTGTGTCTCAACTGATGGGCCATTGCCGACGGGACCGTAATGGGCAGAATTTCAGACTTATGGTAGTTAATTTTGAGGTTAGATAGCTGTCCATAGTTGGTAAACTCTGAGATCAGATTGGGGAGTGAGGTGACGGGGTCTTTGACAAAAAAAAGGATATCGTCCGCATAAGCAGATAGTTCATGTTCCTGTGAGCCAATCTTCAAACCTTTAATGTCAGGGTTGTTGCGAACCTTATTTAGGAAGGGTTCTACGGCGAGCGCGAACAGGAGCGGGGATAGGGGGCATCCCTGCCTGGTGCCATTGCCAATTCTAAACGGGCTGGAGAGGGTGCCATTTACCTTCACGCGGGCCGACGGATCACTGTAGAGTGAGGCTACCCAGCTCAGCATATGAGGGCCTAGCCCCAGGGTCTCCAGCCCCATGTCGAACGCTTTTTCAGCGTCTGTGGACAACAGGAGGAAAGGAGGATGAGAAGCGTGGTGTGTGGCCCAGTGAACCGCCTGGACCGCCCAAAGGGAACTGTCTCTAGTCGCCCTCCCCATTATGAAACCTGTCTGGTCAGGGTGAATAATAGTGGGCAAAAAGACCTTCAGGCGGTCGGCCAGTATCTTGGAGAGGAACTTCAAATCTGCATTAAGGAGCGATATGGGCCTATAACTTTGAGGGGCAGAGGGGTCTTTGCCCTCTTTCGGGAGGACCGTGATGTGAGTCAGCAAAGCCTCCGAGGGTGCTGACGCTCCTTTGGCCAAGGCATCGTAATAGGAACATAAGTGCGGGGAGAGCTGTGTCAGGTATTTCATATAGTAGGCTTTGGTGAAGCCATCCGGGCCCGGGCTCTTCCCATTTGGTGTCGCTTTGATGACCGCCTCTACCTCCTCTGGGGTGATAGGCCTATCTAGATCGGCCGTGATGGAGGCGGGAAGGGTCTTAGTTCCCGCTTCGTTTAGGTAGTTGTGGATAAGAGGTTTTTTGGCGGACAGTGCATCAGGGGGCATATTAGGGTGTAGTTTGTATAGCGTGGCGTAGTAGTCCCTAAAGGCTTCAGCTATCTTGAAAGAGTTATATACTGGGGGCCCAGAGGGGGTTTGTAGTTTATGGACATGTGTCAGCTTACGCCTCTTCCTCAACGCCCTGGCCAGCAAACGCCCACACTTATTCCCATGCTCATAATACAGATGAGAAACATAACGTAATTTCTTTTTTATTTGAAGGTCTAGGAAGTCCGTCAGATTTTTACGTAAGGTGACCAAATCCTGCGCATCTTGGGGGAGACCCGAGCGCTTATGGCGTTGCTCTGCTCCCCGGGTTGAAGCTATCAAGCTGTCTAGCTCGGCTACCCTAGCCTTTTTCAGTCTCGAACCCTGTGATATCAGCACTCCACGGACCACCACCTTGTGCCCTTCCCACACAGAGCCCACTGATGTCTCACCGACTGTGTTCTCAATGAAGTAAAGGCGTAGCGCCTCAGATGTCACTCCCGCCGCCACTGGATCATTTAGCAGGTTCTCATTAAGGCGCCAGGTCCATGAAGTGCAGGGAACCCTGGGCAACGAAATCGAGACAGAGGCGTGGTCTGAGATAGTAATGGCGTTAATGGTCGCCTCACATAAGGCGTCAAGGAAATATTGATCAATAAACAGCAGATCAATCCGGGAGTATGAGTCATGAGTCTTTGAATAGTAGCTGTAGTCCTTATCTGATGCATGTGTCACCCTCCAAGAGTCCAGTAAATGTTTATCGTAGAAGGCCTTACGGAAATGTCTCATCGCTGCGAGAGAATGTGCGGACGTGCCCGAGGACGTGTCCAGCACTGGGTTAGGGCTAAAATTGAAGTCCCCCCCAGCACAAGCAGGCCCTCCTGGAAATCAGTCAGTTTGGACAGCATAGAGTCTAGAAACGTGAGCTGACGGGTGTTGGGGGCATATGCCGTGGCAAAGGTAAATATCTGGCCCTCAATGGATCCCTTTAAAAATAAAAAACGGCCATTAGGGTCTATCAGTTGATCAAGGAAGTGGAAGGGACACCTTTTATGGACAGCTATCGCAACCCCACAGGACTTGGGTATGGGAGAATTGCTAAGATACCACCCTGAGTATACATGTGTAGGCAGCTTGGGTACAGCATTATCCCGAAAATGAGTTTCCTGCAACATTACTACCTGTGCTCCCAAGTGTCTCAGTTCCCTTCACAGTCTGTTCCGCTTGTTTGGAGAGCAGAGACCCCGTACATTATACGATAATATCTTCAATACAGACATGGAATCATTAGAGCATCACATGGAGAAGGTCCGGTGCCACCGAGCCAGGAATGGAGTTCGAGCCTAGATTGGATATACACATTCAAGGTGAGTACACATAACAAGGGGAAAAGTAAATCAATACGAAACCAATACAAAAAATAAGAACATTGCACAGTGAAACCAACTAGTAGTGCATCCCTAGTCCGAGGGGTCAACAATCCGTAGACCCCCAGGAGTGGACACAAAAGGTCCCGTCCGGGACACGTCTCCCTTAAGGGGGACAATCCTATGTGGGCAACGTGAAAGGGCATAACAGGGGAGGGTGCAGCCCGTCCCGGCCCACTTAGAGTGGCACGTTACTCCTGAGGAGGTAAGCCATTAGAAAATAAACATCCTGAGAGGAAAACCGTACTGGAATCTTTGCAAGGGTTCAGCGAAGAGCAGAGTAGAAGAAGCCATGTTGAGTTCAAGTAATAGGAACCGTGGCTGTTGAGTATCACACACCCGCAGGAGTTCTTCACGTGTGGGTGTCATAGACGGTGGGTCAAGTCAGTAGACCCCCGGGCGTGCATATCAATGTGTTAAAACATGGCCAGTCTCCGTCTGCTGACAAATAGAACAGTCATTGCAGCTATGATGGGCCCCCTTGGCTTGGAGAAGGTGGGTCTTGACCTCCAGGTCGCCTAGGGGGGACAGTCTGCCAGGGGGGTTGGCGAGATGGTAGTGGTATCGCGGGGGACACATTCCAGTCCAGCAGCGATATCTTAGGGAGGCCCAGAGCTTTCAAAAAGCCAGGGAGATCGCCCATTTCCATGAGGTATATCGTTTTGCCTTCCTTGCGGACCATCAGGCGGAATGGGAAGCCCCAACGGTATGGAAGCTGTGCCTTGCGAAGGGAATCCAGCAGAGGGCGCAACGCTTTTCGTTGCATAAGCGTGCGTTTAGATATATCCAGGAAAAATTGGAGCGTGGCGCCATCAAACTCCAATTGGGGCCTATCCCTCATTATGGACATAACAGCTTCCTTCACACTGTATTTGTGGAGCTTGCAAATCACATCCCTAGGTCGTTCCATGTCAGGGGAGGGCGGTCCCAGGGAGCGGTGTGCTCTATCTATCTCCACCGGGTCTCCAGGGCCTAGGCTCAATATACCCCTAAAGATACCTTGTAGTGTGGGAACGATGTCTTTGGGTCCTGTTGCTTCAGGGAGCCCCCTGATCCGTATGTTAGACCTGCGACTACGATTCTCCAAATCATCGAATTGATTCAGCAGGGCAGCAATTTGCCTGTCATGTGTGGTGCTACGATCCCTAAGAAGGGACATGGCCACTAGTGAATCATCTTGCAGTGCTTCCAGGGATTCCACCCTGTTTCCCAAGTGCGCAGTTTCCTGCCTTATGTCTGCTATGTCCTTTTTGAAGGCCTGCTCCATCCTAGTCATGAATATGTCTAGGTCGGCCTTTGTGGGGAGAGACCAGATATGTGTCCTAAGGTCTCCATCCCCTACAATCATGTCTGCGGCAGGGCTTTGTGGCCGGTGCAGTCTCGAGGAGCTCCCCGCTGTAGTGTCGCTTACCCCAGCTGGGGATGAGGGCCCAGCTAGATCTCCACAGTCCCGCCACTCTGCAGCCTCGCGGTCCGGCGCCATCTTGGATGCAGCCCTGTCTTCACTGCCGCGATCTGAGAAGAAGACGTCTATGGCGCCCTTCCGAAGGTCTCGGCGTCCGCGGGAGCTGGGGTGAGTATTTCTTCTTCCCCTGTTTAGGTTGGGATCCTCTCCGGTGCATATCGGCTCGGATGTCTGCAGATGATTTGGCGGCCGGGACGGGAGCTCTCTCATACACGTCCTCACTCCTTCATGCCCAAGCCACGCCCCCTAAACTATTTGATTTGTAAGCTATTTACTATTAGAAAACTGCCTGGAAATGTACTATATTAAGTGAATAAAGACCTTATGCTGTTTCTTGTGCAGGACTTCTTCATGTAATAGGAACTGTATATAACATTTGTATTACTTGCAAAATATGAGTGTAACCCAATGCTAAATATACAATACCCAAGTGTGGTATATCTGCCGTTAACTTTAACAAGCACTGGGAACAGCTCAGCGATGTTACATGGGACTGTTTGATCTGAATAGAACATTTGGAGTTAAGTAACATTTTTAACACTAGTGATTTGTACAGTCCCCCCCGTTAGAATTTTTATTTAAGCCTTAAGGGATCCTTATGTATCACATAAAGCATGTATGTAATTAGGAAAAATTAACATAAGTCAAAAGATACTTTGTTATAAGGAATGCATAGTGTTTTTGTATATTTTTTTAACTAGCTATTACGTTCGGGACTAAAAAATGTTTTAAAATATTTTTAAAGTCAGGTAAATCTGAATTAATAATTTCATATTTTCATTTTCAGCTGGCAGATAAACACATGTTTACCAGGTTATTATTTTTTATATTGCTTTAATGGAAAAGCCTGATGTTTGCAGAGCCCAACACGTGAAGCTGACATTTATATATGCAGGTGAATGATTTGGAGGAGTGGCTCCACCTGCCTGATTTGTTCATATGGCTGGCTGTTACTATCCTTCTGTAGCTGCGACCCCCAGGCCTAACATCATCCCAGAACACTGTCTCCGCCAGCTGCCACTAGCACCACTCCCCATCCCTGAAAAGACACATGTCCCCGGCCCCAGCGGAGTGGCAGGCAGCTTTTGATCTCCTGCCGCAACTGGCTAGGAGAGCAAAAGCCTGCAGGAATCCACACACTTTGTTCGTAAATTAACTTTTTTTAAAAACCCTCGATGGCCTCTGTAGCTGCATGCATTGTGAAGCAATTAATTCTCAAAGTGTACAGCAGAAACACTGAATGTGTTCTCAGAAGCAGGAGCAGCTCACCTTGCTTTCCTCATCCCAGCAGTGACTCCGGAGCTCAGCTCCCCCTGCTCCCCTTCCCAGCAGCATTGTTGCGAGTGGTCTGTATTTTTATGGACATTTTGTAAAAAAATAAGACATTTGTTTCCATTTGAAAATGTCTGAAATGGAAGCAGTATCAGTAAAGAATATCCCCTGGCAACTGATAAAATTACAGAGCATGCGCACAGTTCCTTGTGTTTGTCAAGATGCTAGTCTTTGTCAACCCTGTGATCTCCAGCTCTTCAGAATGAAGAGGAAGGGAGCGCTCTACTGCAGTTGTTCTTCCTGCTCACTTCTACAGCAATGCTGCGCATCCTGCTGCTCATATCAATTACATACCTAACTATTGACTGAATTCCTCCCTGACCAGGTAACCCACTCCTTCCCCTCCTGTCAAACATGAACTAGCCTAAGGAGAATCCTCCAAGCCAGAGACACCTGCACCACTAGCCACAACACCCTAGTCCCTCCAGGTTGGACAAGGAGACAAGTAAGCTGTTGCACTCAGCTAACACCCTCTCTCTGTATCAGCTCTATCCTCTCATTCTCTAAGCCCCACACCTTATGTGTTATTTTTTCTCTTTTTCATCTCTATCCTTTTATTCTCTTACCCCCATCCTTCATGGGTTTTTTTATTATTGCTCTTTCTTTAACCTACTCTCTTTTTCAACTGTGCACGCTCACTCTTTTGCTCTCTCTTTCTTTGGTTTGCTTTCTGTCTCCCTTTCTCGGTGTCTTATCGCTCCAGCAGATAACACAATTCATTCAGAATATAATAAACGTATTTAGGTCTTAGGCTAAAGATTTCCGTCTACATGTACTCTGACCTTTTAATTCAAGTGGATTAGTGCTGCTACATTATCTGCCCATTTCCCAATAAGTCACAGTTGCGCAAATTGCACTCTACCAGATAAAAGTGGATGTGTAGTCCCTTGTCACAAGAGAGCTTACGTATCATGTTTACAGTGCATGTTAAGACTTTGGGCTTGTATTGATAGTCTCCGTCAGAGATGCTCCTGAGATCATTCGGAATTAATTAAAAGGGACATTTGACTCACAGTTGACCTTCTGCAAACTAGTTTTGCAACCCTATAGACTTGTATGTGAATGCTAATCCCACCTTAAGTAAACAAAACCCCACCGACACAGGGCCTAGTACTTTTAGGCAGCTATAGGCAACAGTGTATTTCCCTGAACACCAATTTTCCGGGGGAGTACCTGATAAAAGTAGCAACACCTTTCTCATAATTAGTGCAACAAACGGTAAAAAAAAAAAATGTCAAACTAGACATCAGTAGTCAGTTTAAAGCATATGACCAGGTATCTCTGTCACTAAAATTTAAAGTGATACTGAACACGGGAGAGAAATCTTAAAAATGCATTCATAAAATGCATTCATAAAATGCATTCAAGTACCTTAACTATTAATAAAAATGTATCTTATTTGTGTATCACTCGGCTGTAGATCCTCAAATTATCTCTGAATTGGTGCTGACACTGTCCTTCCTTCTGGAGGGGGGCTGCTTTTGTTCCCCATGGACCCTGTGTGTGTTGTAAAGTAATCACCGCTCTAAGCTCGCTCCTACAATCTCATGTTTAGTTTACTAATTTGTATTGAGATTGTAGTCTACCACAGGAGTGAGCTTGGAGTGGTGACTACTTTACAACACACACAGGGACATGGTGAACAAAAGTAGCCAGCTTCCAGAAGGAAGGACAGTGTCAGCACCAATTCAGAGATGATTTGAGGACCTGCAGTTGAGTGATACACATATAAGATACATTTTTGTTAATAGTTATGGTGCATGCTCTTTCTGTTTATTCCAGGACTAAAAAATCCTGCTTAGTTCTTACTGTCTGGGGGGTTGGGTGGACTTTTATTTCAAATAATTAACCCTGTCTGTACTGTGCTGGCAGATTTCATTATCACTTGTAAACTGGAAGAGCAGGGCTCTCTGAAAAATGGCCTGGATGGGAAGGGGGTTTAACACCGCGGATGTCAACTGGTTAAAGACCTCAAGGCATTGAATGTTAATGCACTTTTTAAAGAAAACTGTCCCTCGTTCTGTCCTCTTATCTGCTCAATGCTGTCTGTTCTAACCATTGGAAGCTGCCTGTGGTGTCCTATGTATAATCCCCTGCCAAACACAAAAGCTAGAAAGGTAAGAAATATTTTTTTTTAATATAACTTTTAGGTGTGAAGGGGAACACATACAAAACATATAGTGGGGGGGTTTCTCAAGTTTGACTGCAAAAGTGAAAATACACTTTAAGACTTCAACAATTTCCAAAGCTGGGAGCTGACCTCCATATCACTACTGTGTCCTGTAGTGTGTTAGGGGTTGGTGAGAGGAACTACAGAGCGTAGTGGGGGGACCAGGAATGTGAAAAATTGGGAAGCGTCTTAAGGTGGGAGTCTCTCCTTAATCCAGCAACAATTGTTTAGTCATGCTCAATTGTTGTCACATTTATTTCACTTTCTAACTGTAGATGGATACATTTTCCCCCCAAAAAATGTAAAGTTAAAAATAAAAAAGAATTTAAAAAATTTTTAAAGTCCCCCCCAAAAATACACGCATGCAAACAGGCGTCGGGTGCGCATACGTGTGAAAACGACGATTTCGCCCATTACGCCGCACATGTTACATATCGCCGCGAACGTCGGAATGAGAGCAATAATTGTAGGGCTATCAATCACTGATACAACTAAACTGATGAGGGGTAAAAGCTTTTAAAGCGTCACCTATGGTCAATTTTGGGCATGGTAATTTTTTGCGATTTTGCAGGTGCGCGCAATTTTAAAGCATGACATGTTTGGTGTCTATTTACCCGACGTGACCCCGTATTTTATATTTTACCAAAAATATGGGTGATAAATGGGTGTGGTTACTGGGGGTGTGGCCACTAAAGGGTGTGGCCACTGAGGGGTGTGGTCACTGAGGGGCGCTGTAAAGCTTTCTCGCACAGGGCGCCTAAAGGCCTAAGGCCGGCCCTGTCTATATATATAATATATAATAGAAACTGACATCTAATCAGGTATTTATTTGATCTTGCATTAGATTTAGTGACACTTCAAATTTGCAGAAGTTCACTAATTAGATAACGTGCCATGAACGGAATTTATCAAAACTGGGGCAGATATAGAATCTGGAGCAGTTGTCCATGGCAGCCAATCAGCGTCTCTCTTTCATTTTCAAAGCTTAGCTGAACAAACTTAAGATAGGTGATTGATTACTACGGGCAACTGCTCCAGCTTCTGTCTGCTCCCCCTCCATGTTGTGCTGTCAACATTTAATTTAAATGGCCAAGTTTACAGAATATATATATGGACAGGACAGGTCAGAGCAATGGCTCTGACTCTATTTATTGTATGGCTGGAAAGTAGACCTGATATAAGAATAGCCCTCTGTGATTTGTTGACATAGTCTGATATATTTGATTTTTGGCACGCTATTGTGGAATGTGTTAGCAACAGGCTAATGCTTAGAACATAGGCCGGAGTGAGGCTGGCCATAGGCTGGTACAACCAATAAAACATATGTAAAGGTGTGAGTGTTGACTCTGGATCGCAGCATTGTGGAGAATGTTCAAACACCATAGAAATCACTTTCATCTTTTACAATCATCTGTACTTTGAAATCAGTATTTCTGGCACCTGTATTGACTTTAATATCACACAGAACTGAGCAGGAGATTCTAGAGCAGGGGTCTCAAACTCAATTCACTCCGGGGCCACTGGACAAAGTTTCTTACACACACATAGAAATACACACAAACAGAAATATGCACAACCCCCCTATAACCAGAATTATAAACACCAATGCAATAAGGCCCCATTCACACCTGTAGGTTTAGGTGTGATTAGGGATTCCTGTGTCAGGAACTTGCGTTTTCCAGCAGCAGGAATCCCTAATGTGGCTTTACATGTGGCAGCTGTCACCTATTCAAGTTAATGATCAGGTGACAGCCGCTGCATGTAAACTCCTGCACACCGCACGTAATGATATGTGTTATGATTACATGCGATTAGGAAGCTGGGGGGTGGGTAATGTGGTTAGGAATCATTCTCCCTGGATGCATTGATCGTGCATTCTCCCTGGATGCTCCCTGGATCCTATGTTCGACTCGAACATGCAGCCCATCCCTAGTCATTAGATGCCGCCCGACTTCCTTAATGGGACTTCCGGTTTTGGTATTTGAAACAAGGCATGCCGACTGTCAAGGTTGCCAGTGTGCTTATTTCAACTCTCAACCGAGCTTTGAAGACCTCCTATGGCTGATTGGCTGATGTCATAGCTGATCACATGGGGGGACCATTACATTGATGGGTAAAGTTCCCCTTAGCCAGCTGCACATTTTACTTTCCTAAACTAAATCCATGGTCATGTGATGCAGTCATTTTGGTGTCACCCCTTCCAATGATGTCACCTGGTGCGGGCT
>NW_017307241.1:586569-595942 GCF_000935625.1 Nanorana parkeri | reverse complement strand
AAAACCCACCTGGAAAACATTTTGTTTGCTAAAGCACTCTGAGGGGTATTTAACAAAACTGGAGCAGACAGAATTTTGAAGCATTTGTCCATGGCAACTGATCCAACTTACATTTTCAAAGCTTAAAGTGTATTTCCACTTTTGCAGTGAAATGTAAGAAAACTCCTCTACGTGTTTGTTCTGAGTTCTTATTCACACAGCATCCCAAAATTTTTTTTTTATAAATATACATATTTATTGCTTCTTAGCTGTTTCTTTGGTGAAGGCCTTTGTGCAGATCCCAGGCTACTCTGAGCAGTTTAAATGTGAAAGTAGAGGGTCAGGCTAAGGCACAGACTGAGCTTCTTCTCATTCACATACAATGCCGAGAAGTCTTTAACCCTTGTGAGGATAGAGTGTTGAAATGTATTTTACAGCTGATAATGAGATCTGCCAGCACAGTACAGACAGGGGTAATTAGAGTAAACATGGCTGAGCACAGCCCCTGCTTAACATTACATAGGGCTGAAGATAGGAAGGATTTTTAAGCAAGTAAAAACCACTTAAAAAAGTAAGCAGCAATTCTTTGATTTTTTTCAATTTTTATCTAAGTTATCCAATGTCAATAGGAACATGTAACAAATACAGTATAAGGAAATGTTGTCCCAATTTGGCTGCAAAACTGGAGCTACAATTTGCCTAAAGAAATAAAGAGATAAGCTGATTGGTTGCCATTGGCAACTGCTCCAGATTCTGTCTAATCCAGTTTTGAGAAAATACTGTTTATTTGTTCATCCTTTGTTGTATCTCAGTCTCTAGGTGGCCATTTGATGCTTACATACATTGACTCCATCGGCAGCTGCACGTTATTGTTCAATGTTGGCTTCCTGATTGCACCAATGCATACCTACCAACTTTCTAAAATGGGAAAGAGGGACACATTATAGTACGAGGTATGTATTAAAAGGCCATGCCCCTATTTACACAGAGCATGAGGTTTACCACACAAAAGACAATCAATTTAACCCCAAAATTCCTTATTTTCATCACAACCTTTCCTTCATTTTGGCTTTTCAAAAGAACAAATTGAATAATATAAAGGTTAAAATTAGGGGCGTAGTGCAGTAAAATACCTTTGACATTTAAATCTTGCTTGTTCTTAGACCAGACCCTGGAGCCTCTGTCCCCGTCTACTGCAGCGGTCTAAGTTCCCTGAGTCATCATGCTCTTTACACAGTGTATGGCACTTGAGGACGCCAAGGGACACTCCATCCCTACAGTGGAGGAGGAGACAGGATGGAGGGAGCACTGTCACAGACGGCTGGCTGTGAGGATCGAGTGAGTATAACTTTGTTATTGCACCTAGACAAAACAAGCACTTAACCCTTGCAGTGCAGGGGTAGCCCTCCTGCAAGGGTGAAGAGAAAGTTTGCTCGGAGTCAGGGGCGGAACTACAGATCACTGGGCTCCATAGCAAAAATGTCAGGCCCCCCCGGCGACCTCTCTCTGAGGTCTGACTAATGACATAAAGATCCCAAAGACTCCTCTTGTGCATATGACATGAGCTTTCCTACTGTTAGGGAGGGAGCGAAGTTCCCTTGTTTGCTGGAGTGGACCCCAATAGCAGGAAACAATTCCAGAAGGAGAGTCCAGGCTGAGGTACAAGATAGGATGATCCAAAATGCCTTGTCAGAGTACAGTCCGGGTCGAAGGCAGGCAGCGAGTATCATAAACGGGGATACAAGCCAGGGGTCGATAACCAGGAGATGCAAATAGCTGGGAAAGAAGGCAGGAAACAGGAAATTAGGCTTTCGTCGCTGCTTTGGGTATGGCAGCATAACTCAGCAACAAGTCTTGGCTCTGGCTGGGATTTAAACCCAGCAGGAACCAGAAACGCCCCCGTTGTCTGGGCAATGAGGAAGCTGCAGGTCCCTGGGAACCAATGGGACGGCTAGGGGAGAAGGTGTGCTCACAAGGCCCTCCCTGGCAATGATCAGAACCTGAGGTGACTAATAGGCCACGGCAACGTCACGTGTGCGAGCATGTCACGCACGCATGTCACGTGCATGCAACCAGCCGGACGCCGGACCCCAGGTAAGAGGGCACCCCTGGTCCCACGACACCTACTCTGTAGTACAGAGTACTAGGGTTGTCATCAACCACCCCAACCCTTATTGATACAGTACTGTGTTATCTTCACATGTTCTATGTTTAATTTATCTGAATAACCTAATGGGGCCCCTTCCACCTCCCAGGCCCCATAGCAGTCGCCTGGGAAGCTTTGGCTATAGTTACGCCACTGCTCGGAGTTCTTCCTTAGAGCGTTTGTAAGAGATTTTAGTGACTTGCAATGTAAAGCTGATTCATCATTCAAAATGCAATTGATGGGGGTGAAATGCGCCGCAGTCCTTCTACGGTGAGCCACAGGTAAAAAACAGCAACTGCAAAGTGTCCTTGAGCATTTATTTCATATACTGTATGTAGTAATGCTGGTAAGTGTCAGCTGCCATGTGTGCTGCTACAACATTTATCTTTGCATAATATCACATATAAGGCTTAAACAATTAAACTGAATGAGCATGATATTTCACATGCTAAGCTATAATCAGGCAGTAATTGACGGGGGTTATTACACTGTAAAGAGATCACATAAAACAGGTTACCACATGATGAGAACAAGAAATAGCAGCCTTGGGCACAACTCCTTTCAGAACTGGTAACATTGTAGGAGTTTGGCTTTCAATTGTATTGTGGTTTTCACCACATCAAAGCTCCCAAGGCATTTCTTATCACATGCAGATAATAGACCAGCGCGCCCATATCGATATGCTAGAGTCCAATGCCTGCGCTCTAGTTGACTGAGATTTTTTCATTTAGCATTGTTACTTATTTGCTAAACGTGTAGAGGAGGGGGCAAAGATGACCAATCAGCAGGCAAGATTTTACCACAGGCACCACGGCTTCATTAGGAAAGTACAACATATTTAGACATGTTTTAAAGGGTATGCCAATGTTTGAAAACTAAAAATAAATATGTATTTCTATACTGAATTTCCATAGGTTCTATCCCACTCCTAATAACCAGATCCATCTAGACGGTTGTAAAATTAGTTATTATAGATACCTATGGCATGTACTTCCTCAATGCACTGACACCATTTTACTCAGCCCTGTGAATATGCACTTACTTGTGTCACAATTCTCACAGATATTGCATTCTGAATTACAACTCAACGTCTGAACAAGGTAACATTACAATTGCTTGCAGTAAGTATTGCATGATGGGATTATGTAGTCTTGAGATTTCAAGATTGCATCATATCAAGCAGCAGGGAAAGAAATGCAAAGCACACTGGGAATCCAGGAAGTTGTTGAAAGTGATGGGCAGATTAAAGGCAGCACTCACACCATGAAAGGGATTTTTTTCAAGTAAATTTGGATTGCATTATCAAAAACAACTCCAGTATGTGCAGCTTATGCATAGACTCGCTATATTGTTAGTACACATCTCTTTGCAAGGGGTTAATCACAACTGTTCATTGTGCAGACAGTTAGTGTTAAAGCTAGGAAGAGACTTGATTGGTTGCCACTGTCTGAGATCATTGTAGCTAGGAGACTCATGGGAATTGTAGTTCTGAGGCTGGTAGAGACAATGCTGGTATATGCAGAATATACTACAGTTCCCAGGTGGCTTAGGGAACTGAGGGTGAGCTGTGTGACTCAGCCCTCTTCTAAAGCGTGGGCAGATCTGCTAGGACTCTCTGAGCTGCAGGACATGTACGAGGATGGGGCTGATTGGCTTTTGTGAAAAGAGCCACAGACATGACTGCTGCCACGCCCACTGATGAGGTTGTGGAGCTAATAGCAGACATCAGCAGAGAGAGAGCGATCACGGGCAGGTCTGCCTATACTTCAGATCACTATTATTTTTGGAGATCAATACAGCCAGCTGAAAAGTGGCATTTCTATCTTCTGTGAGTGCAAATAAACTGCTGTGCCCACTTGACCACCGTTGCTGGAGGATCCTGGAAGTAGCCAACTTGAGAGGGAGACATCCTCCTTGCTGGCCAGCAAGAGAGCCATCACCCAAGTCTGCACTCTATGGGAGTGATGAGAGGCCACCTGTTATTGCTGACTTTAACCAGTGCATGCAAACAGAGTTTGGGCCCCTAGCCTAGAGTACCACTATTGGCCAGTAACGTATTGAACTGGGAATATTCTAGAGTCATTATCAACCCAGTTTAACTATAGCCTGTGGATATCACTTCAGGTGGCTCAGTATTGTCCATTGCAGCAATTAGATAGGTGCAGCTGAGGTGTGCCTGAATATATAAGGTGGATTTATTGTATTTATGTGCATTCTAATTGTTGTTTATCATACTCATGTATCCATTGAACTTGCATATCATTTATTCAGTAAAGCTTATGTAAAAAAAACATACAAGGTGTGGTGTGGATCCATTGAAAGTTGTTCATCACAGAGATGAGAAAGAATGGCCCCTTATATCCAGCGGTTCTTTCTGGGGTGAGCTGATGTTACAATAGTATAGTATATGCTGGGAGTTTACAACTCCTTGGGTTGAATTAACAGCCCACAATTGTAAGGATTTTGCTGGACTGGTAACAAGGTGTCATCCTAGTCTAATGTATGAGAGTGCCAACACTGGGACATTTGTTGAAATCAATCAAGTTTACCTAAATGTTACTTATCCCCTCTTTGAGCTGCACATCAGGCAGATATAAAGAAATGTACAGCATGTACCAACTCCCTGATAATTTTTCTTTTAAATGCCTTGTTTAAACATTTCCTGTTATAGGGTAACAACACCCTGTCTGTCTCCTAATGATTCTCCTGTCACAGAGGTTTCCAATAGAGACTATGAGGTTTTATATAGGCAAATAGTGCAAGGGAATTTTTCCTTAGCTTAGTGAATGTGGTGATTAACTTTGTCAAGAATATCCAATTATGTGCAAGTCATGTGCGAGTCATTACACGCTGCCTAGCTTCCTGATTGGCCGAGAAGCCGTCTCCATGCTCTCTCGTCACCTGGTGGAGGGAGCATGGAACCAACCAATCAGGAAGCTGGGCAGTGTGTCATTACACGCCCCCCCCACCCCCCTGGCTTTCTGATTGGCCAGAAAGCTGGCTTCATGCTCCCTCATCAACCGTTGGCGAGTCTTTACACAACGGGTGGCTTCCCGGCTGATCAGGGAGTCAGATGGCAATTGATTATACGCCGCCTGGCTTCATGAGTGGGACGTCTAGTATCGGTATTCGGTATCGGTGACTACCGAGAAAAAATATCGGTCCCGTACTCGATACCGAAAAAACGGTATCGGTGCATCGCTAGTAAAAATGCTTGCACGTGATTGGATGATGGAAGTCAGTGGAGCTTCACCACACTCACTAAGCCATGGGAAAGTTCCTTTGCAAAGTTAACAGTCTATTTGTCTTTAGTAGATCAACCCCAACATGTGGTCATTTCAACACTTATTAGGAAGACATGGCCCACAGTTGTCAACATCAAGACAACAGTGGACTACACTGGGAAATGTCATGTAGAAATCACTGAAATGTATGCATGCAGATAGGAAGTTGGGATGGGAAGGAAGGTAGGAATTGTTTATTAAACACAGTGCTTTTCTCATCCTTGTTTTCATTTGCAGCACCCTTTGAAAGTATGCAAAACCCCAAGGCACCGCAGTCTGAAATGCAAAAAACCTAAATGTAAACGAATTACATGTGGTTCCCCACAAAATCTATACCAGACCCTTATCTAGATAAAGTCTGGTATGGATTTTAAGGGGGGACCCTGTGCAAAGACCAAACAAAAATAACATGGTGTTCTCCCCTTTCCATCACAAGCCCCCTTCCCATCAGCAGCCACACTTAACATCAGAGTCCTACCTTATCATTTTCACTGTCGTTGTACAAGCATGGCAAACGGCTGGACGTGCAGCATATCTGGATATAAGTGGACTATTGCCCTGTTCTGAATGCTCAGGGAAGTCCTGGATGCAGCCCACCCTGGATTAGCGTCATGCATTTCTATGGTGCTGGTGGCTGGCACTCCTGACAAAACCAGTAGGCACCCAAGTGTTTTGCGGACCCCTGGTTAAAAAAAGTTGCATTTGCAAGTCAAATATTATTTGGTTAAGGTCAGGAACAGCAACATTTTCTACTATTTGAAAAATGTATTTTTAGGTGGACTGAGGCAGTCTTACAGAAATGAGTACCAGCACACGCATGTTTTTAACTTTGGGAATCTCTTATCCACACCTCACAGGCATCCAATGAGAAATCAGATAGCTAAGTGTTTTAGCCATAGTAACCAGGACTTTAGCAAACGAGCCCCTAATTACTTAAAAGAAAGAAAGTAACCTTTATTGCAGGACACCCGGCACTACACGACAACACATAGAGGTTATAACAGGCCACTACATTGCAAAAGAATACCCTGAACTGTAAGTTCATTATTGGTCCCAACAATGGGCAGCATAGCGGCTTAGTGGTCAGCACTTCTACCTTGCAGCACTGGCATACCCGGTTTGTATGCCGTCAGGTCTGCATGGAGTCTGCATGTTCTCCTTGTGCTTGCGTGGTTTCCTCCTACATTCCAAAGACATACTAGAATGTTAATTGACTTCTGTCTAAAGGTGCCCATACACTCTACAACCATCACAAGACTTTAGTCTTGCGATGGTTGTACAGGGATTAAAAAAACGTACGATCTGCCTATCTTGGACAGGCAGATCGCACTCTTGATCATCGCAAGCCCGCCCCCCCCTGAGGGGCGGGCTTCCGATGACCACAATGCTGAACGGGCAGTGTGCGCGTGCGCACACCGGCCCGTTCGGCATTTGTCTTCCGAGCACCGTTCTAACCAGCCGAGAATCGTACGATTCCTGGCTGGTTTTCGAACATGCTGGTTCGACAGAAGACGTGCGGCCCTACAGTAGAAACGGTCGCACGTCTCCGTTCACACTGCTCGATTATCGTACGAAAAACCGATCGCATACGATTATCGTACGATAATCGTGCAGTGTATGGGCACCTTTACTCTTACCTAGCATGTGTACGTAAAATAGGAACCTTAAATTGTAAGCTCCTTGAGGGCAGAGACTGATGTGAATGTGCTGTGTAAATTGTGAGTGCTCTACACTATAAATACCAATAATAAAAATGTGAACTATTTTCCAATATACCAACCTGACATTCTTAACCACGATTTAAGGTTCCAAAATGTGTTTGTGGGGAATTTTTCCTTGTTATAAAGCAGTATTTTGTGGTTCAAACAAGAATGAAACATTGTCACCCAATGGACCAGCCCTGCAACTCAATGACCAGTGTACCTCGCTTGAGCTGATGCCTTGTGAACTGTAAGGCAAAGCTCTTACCATTATAGACTCAACAGGCAATCAACATGTATTGTTACATGCCATCATCCATCCTATAGTCAAATGTTATTATAGTGGCTTTAACCTTTAAATATAATTTACAAGGAATGAAATAAAAACATGCAAAAGGGAGCAAATGGGGTCACTTATCAGAACATGAAAAACTGCATTCTTATGTTTCCTTGTTCCATCCCTTTGTTACTGAAGAAGTGACTTGTTTGATATCTTGCAGAAACAAGATAAAGTAACAGACATGAGTTCATTTTCTGAATATAGTGTTTGATCGCATACTTGACGTTGTAAGACTTAAGAAATCTATTGTGATATCACAGGACTGAATATTCATGTTTCTGAAGTGTGTAACAAGTCCATGATTTTCCCATATCCTGTGTTTATGTGAAACACATTTTCAGCGGTATCTGATGAGTGACATCGTTAACTACAAACATATTTTGGCAATCTCCATTAAGACTTGTTAAAGTTGCAGTAAAGTAACATTATCTGTGTGTTCCGGGTAATCACTCACCACATGGAAGCCAGGGGGGATGTTGCCAGCAATTCACCCTCTGAGTACTGAACAGTCATGACTGCGGCACCCATGTTGCAGAAGCAGCTGCTCTCTTAAAGTGCATGTCTAGCCAAAAAATATGTAAGTTTTTTGTTTTGAATAAAATGGGAATGGTTAGACTGTCACATTTTTTTTCTTTTATTGTCAGTGGTCCTATTGATATTTTCCCTGACTTCCTGTGACAGTGATAACAATATAACCAGGACAGGAAGTAAAGGAAAATCTTTCAACAGGACACACAGGGAAAAAAACTTTTGCCTACATTATCTAAAATAAAAAAGGACAAGGTAGAGATATACTTTAACTGCAACCAATTAGCTTCTCTGTTTCATTTTCAAATCTTACTTTGTCATTCAAACGACAAGCGCTTTCTGGGCTGGGCAGGGTCTCCTTCACACTTCCTCCCACCTAGTTCCTGCCGCGGAGGAGAAAAACAGAGGGAGGGACTCGACAAGTGACAGTGGCGGTGCCAGCAGGGAGCCACAAGTCTGCTGTTAATAATGTGCCCGGGTGTGATTCGGGGTCACACCCGAGTACAGGATTTCAAAACCTGGTGTTCTATCGAAGTTTGTGACTAGGTTGGAATGTGTGACCGTTCACATGGTCACAAATTTTTTTTTTTAGGGTCACACATTTTAACGTAATCCCACCCAGGTTTTTTTGGCGATGAAACCACAGTACGATTGGCCGCACAGGAACGTGCGGTAATAAAACGCTCTGCGTTCCAGTGCGGTGGGATCGCAAAAAATGGTGCATGCACGTTTCTTTGCGATCCCACCGAATGGCACTGCCACGCCCACGTCCCACCCCAGAGCGCAGGGAGACTTTATATAGGCGATCCCTCGCGTTCCGGGCACGGGACATTGCGGTAGATGTGCGGGCTGGTGGAAACAAGCCCTTAAGTAGAACACCAGACATAACTTTTATCTGTTTTGTGTGTGAGTATTCAAATATAACACATAACATCTGTGTCCCCGACCTTCATTTCCTATTGTGTCACCTATAAAGAAATTGTGGCAGGTTTTGTTCCCCTGCCTGTATCCTTGATGTGTACTATTGCACATAAAAGATGCCCCCACAAAACATTTTTTTGGGGGGCATGTTTAATGTGCAATACTGATCCCCCCCTTTCCAATTAATATTGCATTTGATAAAAATTTAATAACTTCACCCCTCCGTGTGTTTTTTTTCCTAGATACCCTCTTACATTTTTCACTGGAGTTATCCACAATAAATATACTCACTGTTCTGTTGTAATCTACTGCTCCACAGCCACATGCCAGGTCCCATGCTGCTATCCTCTTTACTTATGTCATCAGGAGCTGGTTGTCCCTTCCTGGTTTGAAGTTGTCCCTTCCTTGAAGCCAACACCCTGATGATGCGAGATGCGTGCAGGTCATCCTCAGTGCAGTCACAGGTCCACCTTCT
>NW_017307241.1:549648-586238 GCF_000935625.1 Nanorana parkeri | reverse complement strand
AAACCCGGACGGGGGGCCACCCCTCCCCCCCCCCCCTCTTTCCCTGGAATGACATTGCCTTGCGATTTACCTAGGCACAGCCACCCTTACTATGGAATGCTGTATTACATACACAGTATGTCTACTATTCATACTCACATCTCTGGAGTCAGCTAGTACCCCGACTTCCTTCTAAAGCACTCAAAGGATTTATGGGGATTAAGAAAATAGTCCCTAATCCCAGCAGAAATGAAGCAGTCTTTACCCATTAGTATCAGCATCAGCTCTGGGGGTCTCTCACCTCTCATTCTTCCATTAATTCCTTTTTGCGTATCAGTCACCATCCTCTCTTATTGTAGCCACTGTGTCTTTCCATGACAGCAATCTGAGACAGCAATTCTGGCCCAGTTTCCATTTCCCAACCTCACTTACTTTACTTCCCACTGCATATTACTTATATAGTACCCCCGTGTTTCAATGGACACATCACTATTATATGCTTGGGAACTTTATTGGAAGTTCTCAGTGCAGAATAATAAGTTATTACTAATTATTATTATTATTATTATTATACAGGATTTCCCTTTCCCTGGAATGACACTGCCTCAGGTGGCGATTTACCTAGGCACAGCCACTCTTACTATGGAATGACGTATGTCATACACAGTATGTCTACTATTCATTCCCACATCTCTGGATCAGACACAAGCGTGATTAGTATGAATGTTGCTGATCTCTGACTAGTGCCCACTTCTCTCTCACATTTCCTTAGAACGCCAGGAATCCTTGGAGAAACACAGGTTGGAGCCCCATAAAAGGGGAGCTCCAATTATCACTCACATGTCACGTCTCTCCAAAGCAGAATAAAGTTTTCTCCTTCTAACCGCCTCTACATAATCACTTACCCAATCACACACCCAAAAACAAGTGTTCTTTCTTGTGATTGGAAAAGGATATTCCCCAGTCATAAAACAGGACCTCAGTTACACCATATTAGAAGAGAAAAGAAGGAAAACATTTGTAAGAACCTGGTTAAGGTCGGAAATTCCAGGGAAATCTCACTAATGTTTCAGTATGGATTTTAACTCATTTTAGAGTGATAGATATAAACATCTTCTTTTCTGATCACTTCAGGAATTTTAGATGTTCTTGTTAAATCTTCATGCTGGCAGTTTGATTCTGATAACAAATGTCAAAATAAGTGAGGTTTACACTATGTTATCTGTAATAAAGTGTCACTATTTTAAATTCAGCTAACTGAATTTAATTTTAATGGACTAAAACAACAAAAGGACAATTGCTACTACACTACACACAGTGTCTGTAGGTTTTGAATGTTTAGTAAATGACATGTAGAGTAGGCAATGTAACTACATTGCCTACTCTACATGTCCCCCATTTGCCCCCCATTTGCCATTGCAAATAATTTTTAGAACTGGCTAAGTTCTTTGCCTGCTGAAACTTTTTACCTAAAGTTACTTGTGATTTGGCATGCAATGTTCTCTTTCTAGAATACAATAAGAAATGTTAGTTACATAATTGTAAAGACCTTACATTTTACTACAGTTAAATTATAGGCAGCTGCAGACCATTACTAAATGGATCCAACATATGCACACAATACAGAGGGTTGTCAGCACTTGTAACATTGTTTTGTAATAAAAAGAAACGACTTTAGTGAATATAGCTATAGGCTAAAAAAGTTATATATATATATGTAACGAGCCCCTTGCTCGCTCGGTTCCACTCTCCCGGCACTCCTCTGCTACTAATGGATCAGAGGTCAGACCGCAACGTCTGATCCTTCGATCGTCCGATCGTCCGATAATCCGGGATTGGAACTACAGCTATGTGCCGTTCCAATCCAGCTCAGAACAAACACCAGGCAGGCTGTATGTAAGTTCCAACAGGGATCTGCTTTATTGAATGCACACACACACTTTTATACACAACAGTTTGAACAACCCGCCCAAACCAACACCTTCCTATTGGTCATGCAAATGAAGGCTTGAAGCGGAGTCAGCAGGGATTGGTCCGATAACTTGAAGGGGAGGGCTGATATGTGTGGCCATGCAAAGGAGGACTTGAAACAGGGTCAGCAGGGATTGGTCCGATAACTTGAAGGGGAGGGCTGATATTGGTAATGACACAGAGAAGTCCCAGGAGATAATTACATAAACACAGAACAATGCCTTCCTTCCAGACCCCGGAGCCGTTGGAGGGGATTATCCTTAAGACAAACTGTGACCAATGACACAAACACAGAGTGATTCAACCCTAAGACAGGGTGGAGGACCCACCACTGTGTAATATAGTCAAGGAGACATGGTTCAGTATTCCAAGGGCCATGACAATATACATCAATCAACCATAACGGTATGACCAAACAACTAATATTGAGTAGGTCCCCCTTTTGCCGCAAAAACAGCCCTGACCCGTCGAGACATGGACTCCACTAGACCTCTGAAGGTTTGCTGACGGCTTGTTGCCGGTCAGTAGCAGATCCTTTAAGTCCTGTAAGTTGCAAGGTGGGGCCTCCATGGATTGGACTGTTTTTCCAGCACATCCCACAGATGCTCAATAGGACTAAGATCTGTAGAATTTGGAGGCCAAGTTAACACCTCAAACTCATTGTTGTGTTCCCCAAACCATTCTCGAACCATTTTTGCAGTGTGGCAGGGCGCATTATCCTGCTGAAAGAGGCCACTGCCATCAGGTAATACATTTTTAATGAAGGGGTGTACTTGGTCAGAAACAATTTTTAGGTAGGTAGCACGTGTTAAAGTAACCACATGCATCAGTAAGCTTTGGCTGCCCATGACCCAGTTTTTCTTCCTTGGACCACTTTTGGTAGGTTCTGATCACTGCATACCGGGAACATCCCACAAGAGCTGCAGTTTGGGAGTTACTCTGACCCACTCATCTAGCCATCTCAATTTAGCCCTTGTCAAACTCACTCAGATCCTCATACTTGCCCATTTTTTCTGCTTCCAACACATCAACTTTAGGGACAAAATGTTAACTTTCTAATATATCCGGGGGCGTGGCCGGGATGTGAAGCAGTGCGATGTTTAGATATAATGTTATGTTGTTGTTACTTAATGTACTGCACTGTATACCCTCACGGATGTGACGGTTTATGCTATGTTTTGTACGAAAATCTTTAATAAAAAAGAATTTATAAAAAAAAACAAAAAACTTTCTAATATATCCCACCCACTACCAGGTGCCATTGTAACGAGATAATCAATGTTACTCACTTCACCTCTCAGTGGTCATATTGTTATGGCTGATCGGTGTATATATCCTGTATGTATATATAAGACTGCCTCATATATGGACACATTTTGTAAAATTGCTGGTTTAAAAGCGTATGTATAGCCAACTTTTGGTTTTCCATTAGGTAGGGAAGGGGGAAAACTTCTATTGGATTACTTTTTGCTCTCTGTGTCTTCATGGGGAGATTTATCTTTACTTTCTGTCTGGGAGATACAACAGGAAATTAAAGAAAATCTAACTCTTTGCCCTGGTGATAATGCAAACATTTTGGATTTTCACTCACTTTCTGTCTCGGTGACAATAGAGGGGTCAATCCAGCCGACTAAGATATATCTGCTCAAGCATGGTCTGGTAACATCTGCAACTATGGTCCATATGATCCAGAAAATGATCACATATATCTGTTCAAAAATCTGGTCCATTAGGAATGGCCTGATACCTTATTATACTTAAAGTGATATTAAAGTCACAATTATTTTCCTCCCCCCACCATGCTGCTTTAGATTATTAAGATAAACGGCGCTACAAATTCCCCAATAAACCTTCTCAGTAAATCTAAATTCCTCCAGTGTACATAAAGGTGTAAAATTATTTGTGAAATATTATCTCCAAAAAAACGATGTCAAACAGACAATCACTTCAAACCTTATAGATAATACTATCAGTGTCCAAAACAATTGTGTATTCAATTCTTCAACTTATTGTTTCTCCTTCCTATTGTTTACCTTTAATAAATTTTCTTTTACAAAGGTTGTTGTTTTGTGTTAGGTGTTATGCTTAATAAAGTCTTCACAGTTGTGACTACTTGTGTGATTAATGATCCTCCAGTGCTCCTTCCACCCGTGCTCAAACAATATATGCCGCTCACCTCCTTGCTAGGACCTTACTCTCTTATGAGATCAGGGCACAAGCCCTTTTGCAGATCCAAGGATTTCCAGCTTCTTTCCACACCACACACTTTCAATGGACTTTCTAGACCTCGATGATGAAAGATCTTCCTTCTTATAATCTTGCTTTTGGATGAACACCACTCCATTCAAGCTTAAAAAAAGAGATATCTCATAGTGTGATCCATATTTACCAAAATGATATTTATTTAAAATGATGAAAAAAAACTCACATTAAAAACATATATAAACCACCATATCAGACTCGCCTGTCCCTGATCTCCAGGTTGCAAGTGATTCACACTCTCCATGCTGCCATCAGCGTTCTGATGTCACTGACTCAGCCCCCCTACATGTTACTTCACTGTACACTGTTACATGCATTTAGCCAAAAGTGCCCTTTTCGGCCGATATGTTTTGGCGTCCGATATATCGGTGCATCCCTAATATTTACAGCAATGCAGAATGGCACAGGCTATAGAGAACTACACATCCCAGCAATACTTTATATAACAATGGCATTTCAGTATAAAATACTGTTGAGATTTGTAGTCCTCTATAGAGGGTGCCATTGTGCATTGCTGCAACAGTACTTTATACAACATTAAGCTACAAATAATAATTATTTTAATGATAACCTACCCATGTAGGTTTAGGAGATATGTCTGTTTTCTCCCCCATCTCTCTCATGCCCCCTGTTCTTTCCACTATCTTCATATGCCCCCTGGACTCTCCCATCACCACGGTCCCCCCTGCACCTGTCCCAACTCTAGCACCCCTACCATCACATATTTCCTGCACCTCACATCACCTTTCCCCAGCCCTCTCAAATCATGGTCCCTTCCCATCTCTGCAGCTGCCCCTCCTTCTCCAATCACATATCTAAAGACCCTCTTCTCCAATCACATCTCCGATGTGCTGGGCTCCCCCAGGCTGAGGCCCCGGTGCCGGAGCACCGGCTGCACCGGCGGTAGTTCCGCCACTGGTCTGTCCGATGTGCACGCTCACGGCTGCGTGCATTCAGCTCCACTGTGTCTCTCCTCTTCTCCCCGCCGAAGATCTCTACTGCGCATGCGCCCGCCCCATCATCCTGCTCGGCCGCTCGGGAAGCTCCAGATCTTCAGATGGGAGCGAGCAGCGGGGACAGAGATTAGTAATTACCTCTTTGGTAACTTTTTAAAAATGTTTTTGCATATATCTACTGCTTAGCAGTAGATATATGCAAAAAACCCCACAAGTGTTTAATTTTACTTAAAGGATGACCCAAGGTTAATATGTTTGGGCTTAGGCTGCAGAATTCATCAGTGGCTGTGTAGTCCAATTTCTCCATTATTAGTCATATTAACAACACAATTTTTATATGCATCCCAACTGAAATATTAAATCCTGGTGACTATGTTTTACAGGGAACTGTTTATTATACTACCTGTTCTCGCTGTCAATGGTTGACATGAAGTCTACCTCACAGGAGCTAACTGCCACTGAGGTCTTCACTAAATCACACCTCCAATCAGTATCTGAACCCTCATCTCGGAAAAAGGATCAAAGACAATAATGACACCATAGTCCAGATAGAAATTATTTATTGCTTTCTTGAATGTTTCATATATATAGCAGGTGACCCCTCTATACAGGTTTAGCCTTAGATAAACTTAGCCTGATAATCGGAGAAATGTGGTTTGGACCTCATTGTTTCATGATGTTATCCTTCACTTGCTCTTGTATTTACATAGTTACATAGCTACATAGTCAGTCAGGTTGAAAAAAGACACAAGTTCATCGAATTCAACATATAGAAAAATGTCAATACATATACATTTAAAAAGGGAAAAAAACAGCTCAATTATGTATTCAGACTATAAATAATAATTTGAGGTTTCTCTAGCTAACCTTGCAGGATTTAGAGAATATTGACTTATTTCTGCTGATTATTAGATGTGATATTTCAGGACTGGTAAGTGCCAGTGTCACGGGACAATAACATGCTTCCAAGAAGTTTCTGCCCTAAGCACTCCACTTTTAATGATTAAAAGCCGGCTGACGTCAGTAAGTCCCAAGAATGAATAGGTGGCACCAGCTGGGACTCGGTTCACATGAAAAGGCCCCTCGGACTAAGCTGAACATATAAACACAAATAAACACTCATTACTTCTCAGCATCGATTGAACAATACCAGCTTGAGAATATCTTTAAGGGAGCCTGATGTTGAAAGGATCCAGATGCTTTCTTCTAGAGCGTTTGTATAGCAAAGTAACAAGAGGTCCAAAACTTTTAGATAGAAACATCTGTTTGCTGTGTGGGTCACAGTTTAGGGCAGCGCAGTCAGTACTGTTTCCAATTACAGGAAACAGGATGGCATTAATTCAGAGTACACTAAATGCAACATATGCAGAAGCTGGAAATCATTCAGTTTGTAGCTATAAAGTATACAGCAGTGAGCCAGGCAATCGTTTTTTCTTAAGAAAAGCTCGGCTTTGACTCAAGACTAACACGTGTGTAAACAGCAAGGAGATCTTACCAAACTGGACTGTCCTGATTTTCAGGCCTCAGGCTAGAGGTGGTAGCTAGAGATAAATTAACAGAACTCAGTGAACCAAAATTAGACCCGGATTGCCCTGATTTGTCCAATGCAGGTATGTGCTCTCTTTTTGAAGTTCATACCACAGTAGAGTAAACCATGTAGGCCCTTGTGACCTTTCTGCGTTTGCATGCTTCTTCGCTGACACCAGTGCCTACCCTTTCCAAATGAGACAGGTTTTGTCATCAAACACCACACACAAATGTTGTATGAGAACAGTAGTACAATTTTCTGAGTTCACTGGACACTTCCTACTGCTTTGTGCTATTAGCCTTCTCAGTGCCTTGGGGTCTGCTTATAGCACTCACTGCCATAATGTCATCTTTCATCACTGTCATACACAGTGCATTTGCTAATTAGAGGCCTCCATACACACGAGGCACCAGGAGTAAAAACAGAAACAGGTAAAAGATAGTGTTGTAAAATGCTTCACTTTGCTAGGTATTGGAAGATATCTTTCAGAGAAGACATCTAAAGGAAAAAATGAAGCCAGTGACCAAGGAAGTTGTCATGCAGTCATTAGGCAAACAATGATAAACTGGCAGAAGGAGCCACCAAAATGTTACACAGACTCCCGAGGCCATTGCATAATGGAGGTTGAGCACATCTCTTACATGACCCAGTTTTTCAATTACAACCCTTGCATGATGCTATGACCTACAGGACAAACCTCTTACAAACAATGGAAGACAGAGATCTAGTCATCCTTATCTGAAACCTCCACCACTAGCATTTGCTGTGAATCTTACCCTTGGCCTGTCCTACACTTGTAAGTGCTTATTAGTGCGCTGAAACTAACCCTTGTGTGACCTGATTGTCACAAGCAATTGAGTCATTTGCATGATCTGTAAATAAGTGTAGTTCCATCATGTAAACCTATTTTGTTTAAAGAGACCCTGTCACCTATGCAGGTAAAAGCATAGACAAATTCAGTCTAGCTAGTCGTAGTTAGTCACATCCAACTGAATTTGGTGATTGGATTAAGGTGTCTGACTACCAGTGTGGATACAAATCCAGGGGCATCTTCCCGACACCCAACAGAACTGAAGAAGTGGCTTGGATAAGCTACAAAATGTCTTCAACATTACAGAATAAATCCGGTTGAATGTGATTAGCTGCTAGATATAACAAGGGTAAGCAACCTCAGCACTCCAGCTGTGGTGAAACTACAAACCTCTTTATGTCTCTGGGAATCATGCCAGTGGATATTTCCGAGTCTTGTAATGCCTCATGGGACTTGTAGTTTCAGAACTGCTGGAGTGCCAAGGTTGCCTACCCCTGAGCTATACCATGACTTGGAAAAATAGGAGCCTTCACAGATAAAAAAAATCAAGTATTTTAAAGGCTTGCTTTATTCCTTTCCATAAATAATTCGTATTCACTTGCAATGTGCCTTTGAACTTGCTAGAAAATGTGAATGCTTCAGGTGAGAGTGAATTCCCTAGTGCAATTATAGCCTTCTCCTCTTCTGAGAGTGTCTCATCACTGTCTGTGCTGACCCAGCTCTTCCCCACCTTAAATATCCCTTTAAGTAGCTGCTGGGGGAGAAGTGATGTGGAAGACTATAAAATGTCACTTGAGTGACAGGTCTGAGAATGCTGGAGATGGCGGCACCCAGCAGAAGTCTCAGGGCTTTTGGATGTCTACACATGGGAGGCTTTTACAGGTAAATAACATGCAAAAAAAGATGTTAAACGCAGAAATAATCTTATGGGAAGAATGCTGTAGAAATGAATGGTCTGGCAACAAAGTCTCTTTAAGAAAGCTCTTCTGTCTAGGTATATTCCACTACGGTTACATCTCAGGCTTCCTCACCAGTAGCCATTAATTAAAATGTTTACATTAACATGCCTCTGCATTAAATATCATTGTGTTCTTGCACTATGTGTATTTTTTTTTTTGGTCCAACCTCAGGCCTTTTCTTTATTGATAACTTGTATCATTAAAATTTCAATAACTCTTAAGCAGGGTATACAGACTTCGAATTTTGGCCGGTCCTCTGTCGGCACCTTTCTGACCGACATTCCTTAGCTAATCGAAGGAGCATGTCGGAAAATTTTTGGCTGAACAGAACTAGCAGCCAATGAGCTTCTAGCTCTGTTCGGATATTACAAAAGAAACGGTTTGGATACAAAAGAAACAGCAGGCTATTCCTCGATCAATGCTCATATGCGTTGATGAAATAATCTGTTCTATTTTCTTCGTTCAGCTGGCAGGTTAAATGAAAAAAAGAGATGTGGTATACCTGGCTTTACTATGGGTCTACCTATCTGCACCTCAGGGGCATCTCTCCCTGCCCCTCCTTTTAACCCCCCTCCCCCTCCCCCTCCCCCTCCCCCTTTTCTTTTCCATCCCTCCCAAGGGGCTGCTTAGCCCCTTCCTTGTGTCCCTATGTTGTTCTCCTTGAGAGTTTGTCTCTAGTAACCCTAATAACAAAACTGCATATCACAAGTACAGACCACCAATGTATTCAGAACTTTCTGAATGATGTTCTTTCTTCCACTTCTTCCGCAGAGAACCAGTGCATGGTGGAAACACATTATTAAGCTATGCTGGTTATGCAGCGTCGGTCTGAGGTCCTCACAGCAATCCGTGCAAGGATCCTACCTGTTTTATATAAACAATGTTAACTGGTAACAGATTATCTGGTAAATCTTATTATTTGACCATATTTGCACTTGGCTTTTGTCCTAAATAAAGATTTAAAAAAAGTAACTTCTAACAAAAGAAAAACATTTATCTGTGGGTTCAGTGTCCCATAATAAATATCTGGTGATAAAGGAGGTAATCTCTGCTTCCCGATGGCAGAAATGTGAATTTTGCAATCTCTCTGAGTCAATAGGCCTCTTCCAGGAGTCTTTTCACTGCATAGTTCCTTGTAAGAATATCCCCTTCTGATACAATTTACAGCTTGTGAGTAACACACAAAGGATATGAATTCATCCACCCGAAGTAGAGTACTTAAACAGGGGGCCCAGGTCAACACTCCTCCCTATCAAACAAGTTTAGAGGTCTTCAGGCTTCTTGTTAAATGTTAGGCCACATCTGAGGGAATGATGTCCTCCTTCCATGAAAAGCCAGTAAGTCTTCTCCTTATGCTGTCAATAAATGTTGCTACTCTTTAGCTCCTGCCTTTCCAACACACAGTCCAGTTTCTGTGGAAGCAAAATGTGTCCAAGTAAAAAAAAGCAAAGGAACTGATTTAGGGTTGCCACCTTTTCTTCAAGAGAAACTCGAACACTCCAGCAACACGCGGACATTTTTTGGGGGTGAATGAGTCGTGGCTTATTCATATGTAAATAGCGCTACCCAATCATATGTAAATATCACAGTTGAGACTATTTTCAGTGAGGAGCCGGTAGCCCCTATCTTCATTTTGGTTGCCCCTGTCTGCCTGACATCTTGAGTCCGGGTTTCTGCTGCCATGAAACGCAAACACAGCATTTAAAACCCGGACTGTCCGGGTGAATCTTGGACAGGTGGCAACCCTAAACTGATTCTATACAGCACGGAAGGATGATCCTGAACACTATTTGTTGCTTAATAGCAACCAATGTGCACTGGTAAAGCCACATGGATAAAGTTTGAATATGAGTGGCCAACATTGGACAACACAAATGGGTTTATATACGAAAGCCAAATAGGCCATTCACAATGCAAAGGAATTTTCCCTTAGCTTAGTGAATGAGGTGAAGTTCTGCTTTCTTCCATCATCCAATCCAATCATGTGCAAGCAAAGAATAGTATTTTGTTATTTTCCTTGGACGTGATTAGGTATTATTTCCAAAATATCTTTAACAACATTCTCTAAGCTAAGAAAAAATTCCCTCCCAAAGTGAAAAGTCAACAATAAATCAAGCCCAAAGTGTTGGAAGATGTTCCCTTCCCAAATCTGCCATCGTGATTCCGTGCACATCAGCTGCTGTTAATAAAATGCAGGCAGATATAGTATAAGCACTTTTCCTTTGTTATTGGCGATGAGTACCTAAAGCAGAAAATAGAAGGCTGGGAGCGTTTCACATGACAGCTGAGCACTAGGAGTTCGACTCAGCCGATCCAACATCTGGATCGGCTGAGCTGAAGCTCCGGCAGCTCACTCGCTGCCATTCGCCGCTATTCTCATAGGGGCCGAACGGCAGTGAGTGAATAGTCGAATGCCGCTTTCGGCTTGGCTATTCTGCTCGGTACCTCAGAGGTAGTGAGCAGAATAGAAAGTCAAATGCAAAAAAAAAGTTGAAAAGATCATTTTAAAAATGTTTACAAAAATAGGAAATTTAAAAAAAATTTTAAAGAAAAAAAAAAAAAGGGCGTACGATAACCCGACCACACGTGATGAACTCCCGCCGCATAATGAAGCATCTGGCAGATGCTGGCAAAAGAAAAACAATTGGGTGGAGCCTGTGGTGACATCACCGCTAGCTCCGCCCAACTGTTTACTATTGGCCGATACCAGCCAGAGTAGTCTAGCAGGTCCTGGCCTAATAAATAACAACTGGGTGGAGCCGGCCGTGACGTCACGGCCAGCTCCGCCCAGTTCTTATTTTTTAATGATAGATCAGCGTCCCCAGGTCATTTGGGGAAGCTGATCTGTCATTACAACTGGGCGGAGCAAACCGTGAGATCAAGGCTGGCTCCGCCCAGCTGTCATTTGTGTAGAGATCGGTCGGCTTCGGCAACCTTTCCCCACTCTTCGGGTGTCACTATGGCTCAGGTGAGCCGAAGCATATGCATTTGGCTCGGCTGAGCTGCCAGCTATTGTGAATAGCCTGTACAGCAGCCCTTCGGTCCGAGGCAAATGCGTTCAGCTCGGCTGAGCCGCTCAGCTGCTGTACGGGCTATTGTGAATAGCCTGTACAGCAGCACTTCGGTTCGACTGAACCGAAGGGCAGAGGTGGCCGAAGCGAGCCGAAGCTACGGCTGGATCCTTCGGCTCATTAGTGAATAATTCAATATGAATAACGCAACATTATGGCCACTAGATGGTGCTGAGGAGCACAGGAAACTTATTTATTTTCTATGCTCTTCAGCTCCACCTAGTGGTAATAATGCAGTATTTTCTGAATGTTACATTCGACCTGAAAAGAGATAGTAAGAACGCTTGTTTTTGCCTCTATTTGCAATGAAAAAAATCTTCAGTGAAATGTTCAATGGAATTGGCGGGGTGAATTGTTTATAAACAGACCCTAAAAAGGGCTAACTAACCATCAAAGTGTTTACATTGATCTTATTTTATTTATATATAAGTCTATCCTTTCAAAACCTAGTATACCAGAAAAATAGGGATTTTGCCTAGAGGAACAATAAGGTACTTACTAAGTAGCCAGTACGAATACATGCGCTTGCCCTGTCACATTCATGCATAGAAATATGCACAAACATGTTAGCATTGGAAATCCTGCATGCAGATGTTAGTGTGGCGTGCGCATCCCAGATTGCGTACGCACGTATGTCTGGTAATTGGTGCCAGATGGCCTACAAAAAACTGTGAGTACTGAGCCAGTTGCTGACTGGTCTTCAGCTCGTTCCTGTTGCCCGATCCTGTGATTCTGCTGACCTGTATTTGAGTCTGGCTTACACTCTCTACTGCTTCCGATTACAGATTTGGCACCTTGTCTCTGCATCTTATTTCCCCTGTATGTGACCCCGGCTTGTGACCTTGACTCTGATCTAGATCTTCATGTTTCTCCATTTGGGTTCTGCAACCCTGGCTCCATGCTGAAGCCCTTTGTGCCAGTTCCAGCTCCCAACTTCACGTTGCTACTCCTGTCTGCTGCCCAGTCCCTACCGTTTCTATCTTTGGGTGATTGCAATTTTCTGAATACTGAAGATTGCTCAACCAATTATTCCCTGCTGAAGCAGCTGCCCAGTGGTCACGTCGCTTGAAGACATAAAAATCAACTGGATTGGGTGACTGTCATCTCATGTCAATGCGTGGCTACTCTCCAGAAAAATGATGGAATTTGCTTGTTATGAGCAGCATAAACATGAAAAACACAAGTGCCCCTATTTCTTTAATTTTAAGCAATGACAATCTGAATGTATTTTTATGTATTTACTCGTACTCGCCCAAATGCTCTGCTTCTTACCTTCTAGTCAGAGGGAGCATGGAGCTGGCTTCCTTCCCAATCAGGAAGCGGGGCGGTGGATTATGACCTGCCTCCTGGCTACCTGGTTGGCTAGGAAGCCGGTTTCACGTGTTGCTAAGCAGCCTGGCTTCCTAACCAATCAGGAAGCCAGGCGGCATGTCATGACCTGCCTCCCAGCATCTTAATTGGTCAGGAAGCCACACTGCCTAGAAACAAGTGAAACCGGCTTCCTAGCCAATCAGGAAGGCAGGAGCTGGGTCATGGCGTGCGACTCGGCTACGTGATTGGCTAAGAAGCCGGATTCAGTTGTTGCTAGGCAGCCTGGCTTCCTGACCAATCAGGAAGCTGGACGGCACCTCATCACTCGCCACCCGACTTCCTAACTTGTCAGGAAGCCAGGCAGCCTGTGAAGCCGGTTTTCCTCCACTAAAACACCGGCTTCACAGGCAATCAGGAAGCTTCCTGATAATCTGGGCACATGGCACCAGTATCGGTACTCGGTATTGGCGAGTACCGGAAAAAACAATATCAGTACTTGATACCGAAAAACCAGTATATGTGCATCCTTAATCTTTATCATCACACAATGTTGGAAGGTATTCATGAATCACTTTGTTTCTAAAAGCAAAAAGAGAGAGATAAAGATGGTAAAGGAGATGGTAAGCTAAAACAGTAGTGAAGGTTTAGAACCATTGTTAGGTTTTCATTTAAGTCTATGCCACCTTTGGAGAGGTTTCCCTTGCCTTCTTGTTACAAAAACACAAAATTCCCAAAGTGAAGGATAATGCCTTCATTGACATTTGGCATCAGACCAGGTGTCACTCTTTAAATATTTTCCATCCACCCATGCTTTGGTGACAACTGAAAAGTGTTAGCTTGCCCCATACTTTTTTTTCTAGACCATTTCAGAATATGAACATAATTTACCTAACAGAAACACAGCCAGCAATAGAAATATGACAGAGGGTTAACCCTTCCCCACCGCTACCCGAAGACAGAAAAATGTAATGGCTGGAGTTCCTTTTTAAAGATAACTGAGCACTCATATGTTGTAGTCACCATAAAAATATACAGTACTGATGTCAGAAAATGTGTAAAGTTATTCAACTATCCAGACTTGATCTGTTTTATGTTGGGATGACAGCGGTCTGGTGAGTTAAAAGTTATGTTTTATTTACATAGCCCAGTATAACTTTATTATACATCTAGAGAATTCTCAGAAGTTGAGAAAATTATTAGATGGGGTGAAGGGGCTTGATAAGGGCAGCTTTGCAGTGAAGATGAATAGGTGCTCCCATTATATAGATTGATTCCATATGTAGTCTGCTGCTGGTTTCACTTAGGAGATGTCACTTTCAATTGGGCTTTAGGAGACACTGTGGGAGCTCTTGATTAATGGGAAAACCAATGATCTTTTTTTCCTTTTCTCCATCACCCCCCAGGGTTTCACCTTTAGGAAGAACGTAGAATCATGCAATTTACACATAGTGTAAAGCATTTATCAAACAGCTTCTCTGTACAAGTGTCCGACAAGACTCAGACTGAAATTTCCCACAATTTATCTGCAGTCATTCTACTAAAAGACTCTTAACTAATGTTTTAGGGATTCTGACAGTTTGTGTAGGATGCAAGTTGCACAAGAATAGTCACGTATACTGTACATAAAGACCAACAGCCTTACATCAAATTGGTTTGGAACTTCAGTGAAACCACCAAGCGGTATATGGCTGTAGAGGATACCTGGTGTTCAGTCAGATCCCATAACATGTGATTTATTGGTGTCACCTTTTTCTAAGAAAGAAGCAGACACCCACAGGAAATAGAGCTGAATTGTGGCGTGTTTTACGGGAGTTGGTGAACAGTGGATGCAGCTGTTACAGTTTATGGTCAAGGGGTGATTCTTTCATAGATGTTCATAGTACCGACGTGCCAGCACCTTCCCCAGACTTCAAATGCTGCCCAAAGCTAAAGTGGATGTAAACCCTAACTGAATGGCATGTCCTTTAATGAAGCAATCTGTCATGAATAAGTGCATAATTATTATAAATAAAATACTTGGTTTTCAATTTTTTTTTTAAATCTGCTGTATTTCTGTGCTGCTTAACTCCTGCAGCTTCTTTGAGGCTACTTTCTGTCTTTATACATGGACTCCATCGATGGCTACAAGGCATTTCTCAGAGCGAGCTTCCCGGTGGGGACAACAGTGGACAATGCCTGTGTCATGTGTTGGAACTGAAGCCTGTGGGACAGGGTGACAATATAGGAGCACAACTGGGAGACAAAGACAACTTTGTAACTCTATCACAGGAAGAGCCTGAAAAAGGATCTTTATGGCAAGATCACACGCGTTTTAAATTAAAGCTGCAGATGGACAAATATTGAAAATTACTTTGGAATTCCATTAAAGCCGAATTGTAGATTAGGCAATAACACTAAAAGTGGATCCCAGCAGCTTAATATAAAGAAGTTTTGGCTGAAAATTAAAAAAGCTGTTCTGGCTCCTATTAACCTATTAATCCTGTGCCGCTCTATATAACAACTAGTTACAAACTGCAAAACAATCACTTAATGATGCAAAAAAAATATACTGTGAATCACTTAAATTTGTCTACAAAGAACCTAGTTCTCAGTCCCAAATAAAATCCACCATCCATAGTGAAATTTAGTCCATGGATCCTACCATTCCTCCACTTATGCTATCATCCTCAATTCATGAAAGGCTGGCAGAGTTGCGGAGGCACATTGGAGAGAGGAGAGAGGCACGTTGAGCTCCCAGTGAAGCGGGTTAGAGGGGATGCCTCAAATCCAAAAAGGTAATTCCAGACCCTTTAGGTCTGGTAGGAATTTTAGGGGGGACCTCAACACCAAAAAAGAAAAAAACTTGGGGTCCCACTCTTAAATTCCGTACCTGATTCTTATCGCTTTATTCTATTCCGAGCAGCGGAAAGGGGGGAACGAGCGGACACCCCCCGTAGCATATCTGGTCACATGCCCTTGACATTGGAAGTGTGCTTTGACAGGGTAGGACTCCCTGGAAAAGCATCTTGTTCCCATGTCGATGAGGACAAGGGCCTCTTCCCCACATCCCTGGCATGGTGGGTGTAGGGGTCTGCGGGCAGGGGGGTTATCTGCATCTGGGTGCCCCCTTTTATAAACGGGGCACTCAGATGTCGCCCCCCCTGTCGCCTCCCCCCTTGTGAATGAGTAAGGGGTTGTTGTTACCATACTCGCCGAAATAAAATAAAAATGACAGCTCAGAGCTGAATGTAAACAAATGGGAGGAGCGAGTCATGATGTCACAACTTGCACCACCCATTTGTTTTCATTGCATGCCAGTTCTCTGTCTTTAAATGGCATGTCAACAAATGGGCGGTGCAAGTCGTTTTTGTTTTTTGGCATTGGGGTCCCCCTTAAAATTTCTACCAGAATTCCTAATTACATAACAGTTTTCATTCTGCTTCACTACCTCTGAGGTAGCGAACAGAATGATAAAGCCAAATGCTGAGCCGAGCATTCGGCAATTCACTCTCTACTGTTTGGCCCCTTTGAAAATAGAGGTGAACAGCAGGAACGAAGTGCCGAACGTTAGTTTCAACCGATCCAAATATTGCATCGGCTGAGGTGAACAGATTTTCTCTTTGTTTCGGCCAGACGAGCCAAAGGGAGGTGAAGTGAGCCGAATGTAGCTCATGTACGGCTAAAAATAGCAATAGACGGCTGCAGTGAATAGCCGAACTGGCTTTGCCTCACTTGACTTCATCTCGGTTATTCATTTGGCTGCCTTTGGCAGCATAGTGAATCACCCCCTAAGTGATTGTTTTGCACTTTGTAAGAAGTTGTAACATATCGCGGCACATGATGAATAAGTTCATGTTTGGGTATTTGGTGATATATCACTTTAGTGCTCACTGCTGGGCTTGATAATGGCACAAAGTATTTTGCATTTGAGCTAGTTCTGGCTGCTATACTCACATGATCTCTGGTAGTCTTCGCTTTAGAATCACCAGTCCAGCTCCACTCCTCCTCCAAATTGATTGACGTCCATTCACATATTCAAGCAATATGTGCGATCCCAGGGCATCAATGCTCCTACACACCCTGAAATAACAGGAGAATGCTGTGCCCCCACTCACTACCACAGAGCTAAGCAACCTAGACATTTCAGTTGTGGTGAAACTACAAATTGTCATTTGAAGCTTGTCACTTTCAATTGGACTTGCCTGGATGAGCTGTGAAACGTCTTCAATATTACAGAACAAGTCCAACTTAATGTGACTATTAAGTTTTACCAAGATCTGAATAAATGAGAATCTCTGCAGACAGTGACATGATCACTTGATAATAAGCAGGCATGAAGAAGATAGCACTTGACAAATAGGTGGCAGCACGTTTTATATATCCATATCAGTGTATCTGCACCAGAATCTGTCTACAAACATCTGGCTCTTTCTCTGCTCAGACGCAAAATCAGGATGCAATCCAGCTAAAACTCAAAGCCTGGCTTTAATTTGTTATAAAAACTGTCAGAATTAGCAGTGCGGACATGGATTGTGCGGGACGTAAGGAAATTAAATCTGGGTCAAATGCAAAGCTGTCATAAAAATAAAAAAGGAGCAACAGAGGTGACAATGCTTGATGCCAGAGCCATAGCTAGCTCCTTTGGCGCCCGAGGCATGAAGAAAAAAAGAGAGTTGTGACGTCACCCGACGCTGCGCACGCACGGCGTCATTTGACATCATGCTCCCCACTTCCAAGATGTGTTTTTTTAAATTATTTTATATTTATTTTGTATTTTTTTTAACAGTCCCCTGACATTTCCCTTTTGAAATAGAAAAAGAAATTAGGGACACAGAGTCCTCAATCCCTTTTACTGCAGCCTCAGTTGCAAGTGAATGGAAACCTCTCAGTACACAGTTTACTATCATCAGAAACTGCTGATAGTAAAAGCATGGCCGAGCGCTGAGGAGGGAGAGAGCCGCCGGCTGTCACATCTATCTATGTTATCTTCTCATCTTATCTGTATACAAAGATACTTATCTCTTCTAAATTTGACTGAAGACAAAGCCTGTAGTATATGTTAAATACTAGGCTCATGGGCCAGAACGAGCCTGTCACAAGATTTGTTTAGGCCCGCCAGTCCCAAGCTGAGTACCGTCATACCGAGTCCTTTTTTTTTTTTTTACTAGCCAGCACTTTGAGCACCAATTCAGCTGACCTCTCTCTGAGGACCCCTTACCTCCACATTTCTCCCTGGCAGTTCCCTGCTGGACAGGTTTCTCCTTACATTGCCCCAGGGGTGCCATCACACAGGAATGTCATATAATGGACAGGGACTGCTGGCACTTGTAGTGCCCTCACACACAGGATACCAAGACAGTCATATCATCATTATATGACAGTCCTGGTGTCCTGCTGAAACTTGTAGTGAGGGCACTACAAGTGTCAGCAGTCCCTATCCATTTAATGTGCCCTCACACACAGGACTGTCATACAATGGACACCCCTTCTGTAGGGCATTATAGCAGCAGTTTCTTCAGAATTGTCAATTATTTTGGTGACAGACAAACATGTGTTCTCTAAAAAAAAATATATATATATATACACACACATATATATTCAGGTGAATAAGGAGGGGGGTTAATAAAGCACTGGTTTACTTTAATAAATCATTTCTAATTAGTCTATGGATCACTGAATATATTCATTTATATTCATATTTTCGTATTGCTATAGCCACACACCATTCTTGGAAGAACCAATAATTATGTTTATGTGTTTTATGTGAAAGGCAACTGTACACAAAAGCAGCGACAGTCAGTGAAAGATAATTACATTCTGAAAGTTTTATTTTACTGTGAAAGAATTGCAGACTTCTCATACCAGCTATTGCAGATATCCCTCAAGGCTCTGTCCTTGGACCCCTCCTCTTCTCCATCTACACCTCCTCCCTTGGTCAGTTAATAACCTCACATGGCTTCCAATACCATCCTTGGTATTGGAAGCCATGTGTCCTTGCGTGTCACTAATCTACTAACTGACATATCAGTCTGGATGTCACAACACTTCTTAAAACTCAACCTTTCAAAAACTGAGCTCATGATATTTCCTCCCGCCCGTGCACCTTCCCCCAACATTTTGGTTGAGATTAATAACACAACTATCCAGCCCTCCCCCCATGTCAAGGTCCTAGGTGTCATCATTGACTCGGACCTCACCTTTCTTCCCCACATCCAATCATTATCCAAATCCTGCCGCCTTCACCTTCGCAACATCTCCAAAATACGCCCTTTCCTCACCAATGAAACCGCTAAATTACTCATACACTCCCTTGTTATATCTCGTCTTGACTATTGCAACTCACTCCTCATTGGCTTACCTCTACACAGGCTATCCCCCCTACAGTCCATCATGAATGCAGCTGCTAGACTCATTCACCTAACCAACCGCTTAGTGTCTGCAACCCCTCTCTGCCAATCCCTACACTGGCTTTCACTCGCCCAAACGATAAAATTCAAAATATTAACAATCATTTATAAAGCCATCCACAACTCTGCCCCCAGATATATCTCAAACCTTGCCTCAAAATATCATCCTAACCATCCACTCCGCTCATCCCAAGACCTTCTTCTTTCCAGCTCCCTTGTCAACTCCTCCCATACTCACCTCCAGGACTTCTCTAGAGTCTCTCCCATCCTCTGGAACTCTTTACCCCAACCTATTCGTCTGTCTCCCACCTTGACTGCCTTTAGGCGTTCCCTTAAGACTCATCTCTTCAGGGAAGCCTATCCCACCTCAACCTAACCACTGAACCATCACGTTCTAAAACAATTCATCCCACAGATCTACCTCCTCATGTATCACTTCTCCCTTTTATATTGTAAGCCCTCAGGGGCAGAGCCCTCCTTACCATCTTATCCTGAATTATATTGTGATTGTAATGTCTTCCTTATATTGTAAAGCGCTGCATAAACTGTTGGCGCTATATAAATCGTGTATAATAATAATAATAATAATGTAGCTGGAGAAATGAGCAGAAACAGTTTTGTACATAGAACACAAGCTATTCTATATATTTAAGGATTTAATAAATGCCAAAAGATGGACTACTTTATATTTATCTCCCAATAATATGAGTTTTCTATTAATATCTTATGTGTGTGTAAATATCTGTCTACATACTGCATATTTATAATAATATATATCATTTTTCTACTGATGGTTTCTGATCATAGGTTGTACTTTGTCTGGAATTGGTAATTAAGTAATTTTACTAAATAATTTTTAAAAATAGGACAAAGCTAGTCATGTAGACATACAAATGAACATTGTTCACAGCAAGAACAGAATTACAAGCTCAATGTGCCCATTTTAATGGCTCTGCTGTCAGAATTCATTTCCAGTCCCATGTCTGAGGACATAGCGGGATGTTAATACCTCACTAACAGCATGCTGTCACTTCCTGCACTCTGGCACCTCTGCAAGACGGGTTCGCTTTGCCGGTAACAATGGTACAAATTAGTTTTGGACACAATGGGACTGAAAGTTAGACACTCACTGTTTGGTATCACTACATGAAAGAATGATGAATGTGTCAAACTGGTAACCACTTCTATTCACATATAACCATTAAATGACTGCCAATACATGTTAACCCCCCTAGTTCTTCCATGTTCAATAATGAAAACCATTTATCTGTTCATTTATGACAGATTGTGGAAGTGGCCTACAATCAGCACTTGCAATATTATAGCTTATACTGTACATGCATTCTTTGCATAGTTATGAAAATGTGCAGTGATTGTTGAAGTGGTTGTTGCACTTTGGGGAGATTCTCATTCAAGATTGATCTGATTTGTGCTCACTGATTAAGTTTACATTGCCCCAGGGGTACTTCAGTGACAATTTTTTTTTATATGTTTTAATAAAGTTGTTCTTTAAATTATTATTTTTTTATTTAAATCTTAGTATATTTACTATACAGTGGAATATAGACATAACATAGTCTTCCTCAGCCTTTGGTAGTCCCTATATTGAGGTGGTTTTGGGGAGGTTATTATGTACCAGGCTGATTCCAATCACAGGGCTTTGAAGTCACATTTACTTTCCTTTTTGTAGCTTTGGTTAAAAAAAAAAAAAATATTCTCTGTGATGGTGCAAAAAAAATCTTTGCAGTTACCAGACCACCATAGTGGAGTCTTAATGGATGAAAAACATACCTGGGTGACTTAGGAGTAGGAAAATGTTTTGCTTGCATCTGTTATACAAAAAATAACTAAAATATGGTTTTTGAAAAACTTTCAGAAAATAGTTGATGAATCACAGGGCAAGTTGAAAGGCATCCTGTTTAAATCCCTATTACTCTATATTCAAAGAGACAGTAAATACCTGCTACAGCAAACAATGTTCCAAAGTGTCCTTCTGCTATTTGCATGAGAGAAAGTAAAGGGAGGATTCTGCATATTACTAACTAGCAGAATGAGGATGAAGACGCCAAAGTGTAAAATGTAGAGGTTCCTTATTCCTTTTGGCTGGTTCCCATCAGGAAAACCTGCAATACAACAGATTGGGTGGCAACCATGGCTTACGCTATAGATACAAAAAAGTGAGTAAGCACAGCCATTTAGGGACAGGAAGTGTTTTATTTGCAGGTTAACCAGGTAAAAATAATAGGAAAAAAACCTAAAGCCTATCTCCGGATATAAAACAACCTCACCGAACGGGAATAGCCTTCCCTTGCAGTTGGGCTTCACTCTTTCTTCAAGGGTTAACATTATGTTTAGGGGGATTCTTTTTCTTTTGTTCTTCAACCTGTGGGTCGGGACCCCTTCGGGGGTCGAATGACAATTTGCCAGGGGTCGCCGGGAGTCTCCTGCTATTAGATAGCGGCTCCCGGCCGCCCGGGAGAGAAAGACTTTCTCCCGGAAAGGATTAATCTGCTCGATCAAGCAGAGTAAACCTTTCACTGCGATCGTTTTTATTTTTTTATTTCTGACATCGGAGCCCCGGCCGCCGTAAGTCAGAAAAAAACAAATAAATCAGCATTGGAATGCATAGCTACATTCCTATTGGCTATTTCACTTTGCAATAGCAAACTAGCTATTGCACCCACCCACTGCTGCTGTCAATCAGCAGAGGGGGACCTGCAGTTCTCCATCAGGTCCCCATCCAGTGATTATCATCATTATTATTAATAAAAGCTGACACCCTCGGCTTGTGTTATATGGTTTGCCATTTTAGCTGTTACGCCAGTGGTTCTCAACCTGTGGGTCGCTGTGTGATTTCTGCTGTGCTAGGTGAGAGTCCTCCTCAGCCCTCTCCTAGCGCAGCAGTGTCAGTTCTCCCGCCACGCTGCCAGATGTCGCTGTAGCAGCCGCGTCAACCCTAAATTTTACCGTTGGGGTCACCACAACTTGGCAAATGTTACCAAGGGGTCCCGGCCCTAGAAAGGTTGAGAACCACTGGCATAAAAGAACATAAAACCAAAAAAAAACAAACCCAAGAACAATAACACAACTATAAGCTCAACATTCCTACTGCTCTGAAAGTAAAAAAGAAGTATGGGCAGTCAGCCAACCCCGCCCACCCAAGTCCCAAACCAATACAGGATGTTTTAATACGGTATAACCATGGAGGTAACACCATGTAAGCAGAAAATATCTACTCCATTCCACCGGGCCAAAGTAGCTAATATCACAACATTAAGGTTAAAGAGTTAAACATCAAAAATATCAAAACCTGCACATAGGGCGGGATACAGTAGTTACAGGGAAGTCATAGGGTGGTAACATCTCATACGCAAAATTTCACAACGCCAGAGCACAGATGTCTCAAGCAACTGGCAGCGGAGTCACTGTAAGATGAGAGGACAACCATAAATCCTAGACTTTATTCAATTTGGTCATACAACCCCTGGATTCATAAGCAGCTTTATAATAAGGTACGGTCAAGTTAATCAGGGACTTCCAGAATTCTAATGAGGGGGCCACAGGAGCCTTCGATTTAAGAACAATGGCTTTTCTGGCATAATACAGAAGGAGACCAAAGAGAATTCTCACAGTACAAGTTGGAGCTATTAATTTAACCAGACCCAGCAGACAGACCTCTACAGTACTGTAAGTGGAATTTCGCACCTCCCGCCAAAATACCTGAATTTTGGGGCAAAACTTTAGGGGGATTCTTTAAAGGAGATTTACTTGATCCCCGCTCCCCCAGCAGTCAGTGCTCACCTCTCTCCTCTCTGGCTGTGGAATGTCCCTCGGTGTCCTCTAATGCAGGGCAATGAATTAGACAGGATGACGACAGCATGCCTGGATCAGGGGGCCCGTCAGCCAATGTGATCACTCCCAGCGCAGAGATGGGGGGACCGCCGCATACCGATCCGATGGTAACCGGCGGCCGGACATCAACGGGCCCCCCATCTCTGCCCCAGGGCTGTGTTTGAATAGATACTGGGCCCCCCGTAGGCTCAGGCCCTGGTGCGGCGGCACCGCCCGCACCGGCGGTAGTTCCGCCACTGCCTGGACAGACAGCTGGAGCGGAAAGGAAGGAATAGGCTACAGATGCCAGTCTTGCAGCCAGATGGATTGGGGTTCAGGTAAGTAGAACTGCTTTATCATTGAGGTCCCTCTCTTGCTTATGTTTTCTTTTCATGTTATTCTTACCTTTCTTTCTCTATCCTCCTCTTGCTTTGTCTTAAAACTTTGCGTCTCTATCTGTCTCTTTTACTTTTGGTCTACGGTTTATCTTCTGGTTCCCCTAATGCCCTCCCTTCTTTCGCCTACCTTATGTTCCCTTCAGCCTCTATCACGGCTTCATGTCTAAGCCAGTGTTGCCCCTTGGTTACCATGTTAATATGCACTCACTTGCGGCTTTATTTTTTTGTGTGTGCTTGTATGTACCCTAATTGCATGTGTTATGTTTTACATTACCTCTTTTCCCTATTGCCCTTTTTCCTCGTACGAGACTCAATAATCCGTTTGTGAAAGAACTGCTTTAAAGAACTCCCGAGACAAAAACGAGCAGTTAATCCTTACAGTGCCTTGGTGAACATTACTGCAAGGGGATGGTTTTTTTTAAATCTGGAAATAAACTGTAGAAAAGAAAACTAATACAGCCAACACATCTAAGCTGCAATATGTAAGATTTTTGTTTTTGGGTTTAGATACACTTTGAAAACTGAAGAGTGTACAAGTGATAGAGGAGGATACTACATGCTGGTGGCTTAAATATCTAAAGGTGTTATACACTGTCGGATTTTAATCTGCTACAGTAATACAAAAAAATATTAACAAGTCATGCAAACAGGTCTACCAAGAAGGAGGACATAACTACGCAGTTTAGAAAATGAATCATTGTATAAATTATAGGGGCATTTTCACACCTTTGTTTAGGAAGGGTCAACAATGTTTCCAATGTCATACACAAAGCCATCTTCAAACAGTAAGAACATCTGAGAGAAATTCCATAAGTGGACTAATCACAATCTGTTAAGAAGGAAGAAAACACTCAGGGGATTAGCTCATTGACATTCCCAGATCCCAAATCACTGCCAATAAAGCAGAGAGCCACAGCAAGATGTGTAATATACCTGAATTATACAAGTCCCTCTAGAGTAAACACTGTATCGTTGATGGCGTGATGTCACTCATAATGTGAAAGACATCACTCACTCAGCAGACTTTAGGAATAACAGGTGAAAATACTTAAAGGAGAACTATGGGGTCAGTGTTTTTCCCCATAGTTCTCCTTAGGGTAAAAGGAGGACACAAACTAGCGTCCTCCCGTTACCCTAAGCTCAGTATACCGCGAGCTACAGCTCGTGGTATACTGAGACGCCGAAGCGGATCCCGACGTAGATGACAGGATCCGCCCAGCTGCGTGAGCGACAGCTGGCTCTGCCTATCTAGAGGCAGAGCCAGCTGTACCCGCCCCCTCCCCCGTCCGTTCCGCCAGTCAGCGCTGGCAGATCGGAGCGGGGAGAGGGGAATCCAGCCCCTCCCCGTGACGGCAGAGAGCCGTGACAGGATCGAGGGGTGAGCGAACCTGGTATGTGTTCGCTCACCTCCCGATCTACTGAGCCAACCTGTGACAGTCTCATTGTCACAGGTCGGCTAGAACTATGAGGTGAGTGGAAATCACTCATCTCATAGTTCTCCTTTAAAGTACAACATGCAGGGCTTCCACCAGACAAAATAAAGTGCAATGTATTGGGGTTAACATGCACCTCCCCTAAAATCAATTACTTTTCTTATGTACCTGAATGAAAAACGTTGCAGAAACGTATAATGGTGCACCTAGGAGGGCAGAAGGGCTCTGAAATAATTTTTTTTTTTACTAGAAAGGGTTTCCTCTAAATAGGATTGGCCTTTGCTTTATAACATTACTGAGAAGTATAAAAATGTTGAGAAGTACCAAAGGCATTAGCCAGTTATAAAAAGGCTGACAAAATGTGATTTAAAAAAACAGAATTGGACCCCTTGCAAAACTGAAAAGGTAAAATAAAGAAATAAAGGTTGGAGAAACGGCATGAAAAGAAGCACCAAAAGAAAGGTGGAAAGGGAACAGAGGGTTTGAAACATGCAAATATAGAATACTAGACATGTGCGATTCGTTTCGTTCCGAATCGAAATTCGGACTAATTTTCGGAACTTCGGAGATTTGGATGCATCCGAATTCCGGATTACAGCTAAAACAAATGCAAACGAATCCGAATTCCAGATTTCCCGAAATTCGTTAGCAGTAGTCCGGTCGAAATTTCGTTTATTGGACGAAATTGCGTTAGCAGCAAAGTGACATTAGAAATTTTTTTTTTTTTTTTGAAGATGAAAAAAAAAGCGTGAGGTTCCCCCCCAATTCATACCAGACCCTTTAGGTCTGGTAGGAATGTTAGGAGGGACCCTCCCCCAAGTTAAAACAAAAAAAAAGTGCGTGAGGTTCCCCCCAAAATCCCTACCAGATCATTTAGGTCTGGTAGGAATTTTAAGGGGGAACCCCAGCCCCCAAAAATGGGGGGAAAAAACGTGGGGTCCCCCATAACAGTCCTACCAGACCCTTGATCCGAGCACTGGGCCGGCAGGGCAGGAAAGGGGGGAGGACGATCGAGCGCCCCCCCCTCTCCCTGCGCCTTACCAGGCCACATGGCCTCGGCATTGGGAGGGTGTCCCCGTGCCGATGGGGACAAGGGCCTCTTCCTTACAACCCTGACCCGGTGGTTGTGGGGGCCTGCGGGCAAGAAGAGTTATTTGCATCGGGGTACCCCTTTAAATAAGGGGGCACCCAGATGCCGCCCCCCCCCCTTTGGAATGAGTAAGGGGTACCCCTTGTACCCCTACCCATTCACTAAAGGCTTAAATCAAATAGTTAGTAAAAAGTCCAGACTTTTAGATAAAATCCTTTAATTGAAAAAAAAAAACAAAGACTCAATTTTTGACTATTCCTTTAATTAAAAAAAAATTAAAAAATGGCTCCATCGATGTAATCCAGCGTCAATCACGATGCACGATGCACAAATCCAGCCGTGACAGGGGAGGGGCTGGATTCCCCCCTCCCCGCTCCGATCCGCCAGCGCTGACTGGCGGAACGGATGGGGGAGGGGGCGGGTACAGCTGGCTCTGCCTCTAGATATGCAGAGCCAGCAGTCACTCACGCAGCTGGGCGGATCCCGGCACAATTGTCGGGATCCGCTTCAGCTGCGACGTCTCAGTATACCGGGAGCAGCAGCTCACGGTATACTGTGGCGTCTCAGTATACCGCGATCTGTACCGTGTATACTGAGCCTAGTGTGACGGGAGGACGCTAGTTTGTGTCCTCCCGTTACCCTAAGGAGAACTATGGGGAAAAGCCCATAGTTCTCCTTTAATGCATCTATAGAAGAACATGAGGAGGAAGAGAAGGATGACTTTTAAAACAAATTGAAGGTTTCCTATCTATGAAGGCTGGGGCATGAAAATAGTGGTAGGAGACTGGAATATATAAATAGGAAATGGAACGTACACAGTTCAACAATGAGCAAAGAAAGTCTGAAGGATATAGCAGTGAAAAAGCAAATTTCCTACACAGAGTGGAAGTACACATAAAGAGATATGGAGATGATAGAGGCCAGTCTGACCAGGAAATGAATAGATCACATTATGATAGACAGCTAGATGTGCATAGCTGTAAGGGAGCACACTGCAATACAGATCACTCCATAGTGCAAAGCACTTGCAGGCGGAATATACAGGAATAAGGACTGAAAAGGGAGAGAGAACAGTGCGATGCAAGGAGATAGATAAGTGTCATTAAAAAAAATTTAAGAAACTGGGTAACACACGGAAATATACAAAATAGGGAAAATGTGAAGCCGATAAGTAAGTATTACAACAAAGACATTTTGGGATGTGTTCAATGAAAATAAAAAAAAAGAAGAAACAGGGAAAGGTTGAGCGTGAGAGAATGATGTAAAAAAACAACTAGGCCAACAATGGACAAACTTAAGGAAGCAGGGAGGAGAACAAACAAATTAGGCAGAGAAAAAAAAATCAGGTCTGAGGAATGAAAGCTGAAAGAAACGTGGAGAGCTAGACAGGAACGACCAGAATCCTTTGTACAGAGGTAACAGTACACAAAGGTGGCTTCCCCAGCATACAGAGAATACATTTCTGTCATGGTAAGTATAGAGAGCTGCTGGGATATTAATAAATCAAGTTTTAGATAGAAAATTCAAAGACCTTCTCTAGGTAGGCGGAAATGAAGAGGAAGATGAAAAGCATGCAGACAATAAGAGAGAAGATGGATAAATGAGTTAGAGAAGACATAATTCCTCCAATGGTGCAAGAAGGAGAAGAAACTATACAGTCCCTGAAGAACAATAAGGCTTCTGGAGAAGACAAAATTGTAACTAAAAAAAGATAGGAATGTTCTGGTTAACGACCATCTTATTTCATGTATGGGAGAGAAAAACAAAGTGTACTGTTAAATACACATCGCATGAAGACTATTGCAAAATTCCTTCCTCAATATAACAGAAATGCAAGTTAGAGAACACTAGTGGGGTATTTAGACAGTGTACAACAGATTTATTTCGGAAGACTATGAATGTAGTGTGGGGCTTCACCTGCATGTCATTATTTTCACAATGGACATGACAAGGTATAAAGAAACTATCTGCAGAAACCCAGGGCCGCATTCCCCACAAGGCCAACGAGGCCCAGCCTCGGGAGGCAGGGAGCAGAGGGGCTGCAGCGGTTTGAAATCTCCTGACACCCGGAAATTGCAGTTTCGAGCGTCGGGCGGTAATTTGTTTTCTACATTTAGCCCTGCTTTGCATAAGCAGGGCTAAATGTAGAATGGGCAAACCACTTGTAATAAGACTGCAAGCTGTCCGTCCTCCCCCCGCCACCCTACTGCTCCTACCTCTTTCCATGCTGGCTCCTTCCTCTGGTCGCCGCCGAGTATCTCTCCTCGCTGGCCGCTTCAGCATGGAGAGCGGGGAGTAGAGAGGCAGAGTTAAAACTATATATAAAATAATAAAAAAGTAAAAGATGACAAGATAAATACAAATTTAAAAGAGTAAAAAAATAAATACAAAAATTAAAAAGTGATCAAGTTTTTCTTTATACTAACCCTGCCATTCCCGCTATCCAGTTGGCATTCTTCATGGGAGGGGGATGGGGGGGCGCATTGAGGAACCTGTCCTTGGGGCAGCAGGGAGAGTAAATCCAGTCCTGCAGAAACCACTAAACTAGTTATACTTTATATGTCTTCCCCCTCCCTATCCGTCCCCAACCCTTCTCTGATCTGGTGAGATCGCAGATGTAAAGTCTCCTTTGCAATGTACAGCTTCAGGATCCAGTCCGTTAGTCTCTTTCTTGTGAGTGCTGCATCTTTAATACTATGGAAAGTTCATACACTGAACCATGTACAAAGTATGAACTTATGAACTTCAGTTTCTCAACTCCAGTCCCTGAACAAGTCACGGAGTTCCCACTAAGAAAATTGCTGACCTAATGGAACAGAATAAGGTTTCTGCAGAAGTCGAAATAAATCTTCTAAACATGACTTGTTCTAGTACTTGAGAACGGAGTAATACAGGTTTAGACATCTGTAACAGTAGACATCAGTTGCTCCATTAGTTCCACACAGTTTCTGCTATAAAAAAAAGGTAATGGTCAGTCTAAATGTCAGAGAACCCGTTCTGTCTCCTAATACCCGACACTCCTAGAATAGGAGTGTAACGTGTGGCCCCCAAACATTTGTTTCTTTACCCTGCTGATATATTTTCCCTCCAGCATTTTAGATGTATGCTTTATCTGGAGAGAAGAAACAAACAGCTGAGTCTCTCCACCTTGGGAATGATGTTTTCCAGCATGTGTGGTGTGTTCAGTATGCCTTACGTCGGTTGCTTTCTCCCTTCTGCTGTAAGTTAATGGTCGCTTCAGCCATTTTCATGTCTCTTCTTCCAAAAAACCTACCTGTTAGCAGTTTATTTTCAGACTTGAGCCCTGCTTTGAAGCCAAAGTCCAGACAAACAGGTAAAATACATGTACAGGTGAAACTCAAATAATTAGAATATCGTGCAAAGTTCATTTATTTCACTAATGCAACTTAAAAGGTGAAACTAATATATGAGATAGACTCATTACATGCAAAGCAAGATAATTCAAGCCGCGATTTGTCATAATTGTGATGATTATGGCTTACAGCTCATGAAAACCCCAAGAACCCCAAATCCACAACCTCAGAAAAGTAGATTATTACATGCAATCAATAAAACAAGGATTGTACATAGAACAATATCGGACCTCTGAAAAGTACAAGCATGCATATGTACTCAGTACTTGGTTTGGGCCCCTTTTGCAGCACTTACTGCAATTACTTTTGCACGATATTCTAATTATTCGAGTTTCACCTGTATATCAACTGGCAAAAGATGTATAACTCAGTTCAGTCAGTCTTGTGTTCAAGGCACCCCTGACAGACAACATAGGTCGGTGACCTCAGTGTTACAGGACATTTACATATAGTTATCTAAACACACACACACACACACACACACACACACACACACACACACACACACCCTAAGCCCTGAACTGGAAACAGTAGCTGGTCAGAGTAGCTGCTACTTCTGTAGATCTACCAACAAAAAAACACCTGCATTCGGGGGGAGCATGGCGGTGCATTGAAGTCAATGGCACCGCAGCCATGCCCCTCACCCGCAGTGCGATCGCCCGCACCCGGAACGCAAGCACATTAGTGCCTGCGTTCCAGTCCAGTGCGATCTGCAACAAATGCTGCTTTTTGCAGATTGCACTGGACCGGAATGCAGACAGGCGATCGCACTGTGGGCGGGGAGCATGGCTGTGGTGCCATTTACTTCAATACAACCCCACGCACCCTCCTGCCCCTGAACGCAGGGAGTCTGCCGGCTTGCATTCCAGTGCGTTCTAGAGGCGACCGCGTCCTGTCCTCCCGCGCTGCTCGTGTGGCCGACATTACACATGGGGAGAGGTGTCCCGCCCCTTTTTGGCATTTTGACGGAGCTGCTGTCACAGCAGCATGTGCGGTGAGGAGAGAGAGAGCCGCTGGCTGTCAGGTCCAGGCCGAGCGTCTCTCTCTCTCTCCTCAGCGCCCGGCACGCTGCTGTGATAGCGGCTCCTCCACCTGCAGCACTTCGTTCACTTCTCGGATCCCCGCTGCATACAGATGTGGGGAGGGCAGCAGGGATCCAGAGAAGCCCCACTGCAGGAGGACAGGACATCGCAATCTACCAGGGATCGCTTTGCGATCGACCTAATGGGCACCCCTGGTCTAAAGTTGTAAATTGTAACATTTTTGCAGCACCTCTAACTGCACATCACAGATGACAATACCATTCCTTTTTTCTTGTTTTTCTTGCATTCCAAAATATGCAACTAAAAAAATTTAATTTCAGTTTCAGGTAAATTTACTAGGAACATAATTTTAGAGTGATGAATAATCACTTACCTTCCTGTTTTGTCTGATCAAAAAGCTGATGTTATCTCTATGACCTTTTACATTCATGGTTGGAACTTTGTTTGCTCAGATAAGAAATGAGAAGGATTTTACATCCTGCTTCTTTGATTTTCCTTGTCACTATGTTTAAAAACGATGCAAAAAATATGAAAGTATCTACAAACACGGTTCCTGACAGACTGCACATAAACCAGTCTTTCCCTATCCAGCTCTTTCCTTCCCAGTATGATTACTACTCTCTCCGCCATGAATGCTTTTTCTACCTTTCCTTCTCACAAAGTGTCTTCTCGCCTTAAAGCCCATTTTCACCTCCGCTGAGGTATTAAAAAAACAAACAAAACATATGCCAACAAGGTACACTGAGTGTACATGAAGCCAGTATATGCAGTTGCTGTATATGAACACATAAAACTTACATTTTTTTGTTAGCGCTCCTCTTCATGACCTCATGGAAATGGCTGTCTCTGTGCAATCAATGTGTTTATATCACAAGTGAGATCTCCACCCCCCCTTCATTAGTATTCAATGCCCAGTCCTCCTTGGAAAGTGTATTTTGTGCAGGACTAGTGTTTAGTGATCGTGTTACAGTGAATAACAGAGGGGGGGGGGAAAGCTATTGACAACCTGTTTTATATCCAACCCCGGTGTCAGACTGAATTTCCTGTGTAGAAAATGTTTGATTTCTGTATAGGGAAACTTTGAATTTCTAGGATTCAGGCCTAATAATTTCATTAAAAAAATGAAGAAAGCCTCCAATGTGAGTCATGAACAAATATACATTATGACTGCACCTCTTCATTATCACAATAAATGTGAATCACCTGCAAAGGTGGAAATGGACTTTAAACTAATTTTGTTACCACCCCACAGCTTATATATATATATATGACCTTCTCCTCTGCCCTCTCCTTATTCCTGCTCTTATCACCTCCTCCTCATTCTGAACCCACATGCTGACATAACCTACAGAAACAGTTTCCAAGTTCTTCGTACACCGCCCTCTCCACTTTTGAAGCTCACTGTATTTGTCTTTTCTGTCGAGTTCCTTTGATGACTGCTGTGATTGATCACCCTCTTGGACCAGTACAGTGTCACGCTTATTTGGTGACTTCTCTTTCTGGTGTCAGGGTTCCACCCTGATTTTACTGGTTTGCAGCATTCTGGCTTGGTTGCCATTTTACTCACCCGTGTTTCCTTCTTTGCCTGAGCAGACTCTGGAACGTTGCTCACTACTCCCAGGCTCCCTCCTATGGCCAGACAGGAGAGCATCATCTGAGAGAACCAGATGGGAGTTTCCTGTCTCCGAGTGATGATGTCACCCCACTTACTATATATAAACCACTCAGTCCAGTGTGACCTTGCCTGGTCTTCCTGCTGCTCTGAATATCCTGATTCTGTGTATGACCCGATCCTGGCTGATGTTCTCCTTTGGCTCCTACTCCTGGCTTGTTCCTGACAACACTGATCTCCTGGCTCCTGCTCCTGACAACGCTGATCTCTGTGTTCCTGACCTGGCTTGGACAACTACCCACTCCAGCTCCTGGCTCTGGCTTGTTCCGGTTTATGATTCTGCTTGCTCCTGTGAACACTGTTCTTAATAAATATTTGAATGAGCACCTTTTGCTTGTCTGGTTTTCATTGTGCTCTGACACCTGGCTACCCTACTATGTCTCCTCTGAAATATCCACTGTCATTCTCGTTGACCAACATCTCTGTTAATCCTATCACTTTGGCTACCTCTCAACCTAACCTCATTTTTTGACCTAACACAATGGACAACTAGCCTCAACTGCTACAACCCTGGCAAACAGACAACACCAAAAGTCTCAAAAGACATAGCAGTGCTCTTGAACGTGTGTGGTGTAAAACTAGGTCCCTACTAGACTTCAAACTGTATAAATCTGCCCTCCTAAAATAAAATTGCTCCCTCTCAAGCAGACCTAACACACTCATTAACACCCACTCGCCCAGTACTTGTGAAGACTTTTCTACTTCTACTTTTAATACAATGCAAGTGAGTTGTTCTGTGCTGCCTAGGTGCCTTGGGTGCGGTTTAAATTGCATTTCAATGAATTATAGGCAGAGTATACAGGAAGTTTGGAGCACACTGGGTTTCTGAAAGGATTAACAGGTATTTGTTTTGCTTGTAGTGTTTTTAAAGAGACTAAACATGGGAAAATGTGTATGTATTGGAGAGATGAATTGAATGTGTTTTTATTTTCCCCTTACAGCCACTATAAAGCTTTGTTTTAAGAAATACATTGCCGCCCTAGAGGGTAGCGTTCATGTGTGACTCAAGGTAAACTTTAATATATTGCACTCATATGTTTTAGAAAGTTTCAGTGTTACACTACACAACTATCTTAGGACATCAGACTATTTTGGAGGTGTTGGGTTACCGCAGTTTGTACCAATTTTATTAAAGCTGACAGTGAGAAACCGTCATTTCCAGCGATCTACTTCAGATAACAGAAGGTTTCTGCTTATTTTCCACTTTTAGCATAGACAAGCAGCAAAAAATCACTTTCCATGCTGGTATTCTCACGTATGTATGACTATCTGTGGTTCTTAAAAATTGGGAGAACAACAATAGTGTGCTGTATTTCTGTAGTTTAGGGCAGTACTTCTCAATCCTTTTTTTGGGGGACTCAAGAAAAACACCCCAAAAAATTACCTTCACATCAGAGTACCCCCTTCATATCAGGAGCCACCCTTCACACCAGGACCATCCTTCATATCAGAAACCCCGTCACATCACAGTCCTAGATTCTCCCATCATATCAGAGGAGCTGCGGCAGCATGGCAGGAAGAGAAGCAGGCCTGGATGGAGTTTTCAAAATGGATGCTAGTGAAAATTTCCAAAATTTCCCAAAAAGGTGCCACAGCACCCTGCTTGAGAAAGGCTGGTCTAGGTGTTTTGGAGGTCTAGGTGTTTACCATTTAAAAGTGATGGCAACTTTAAAATAAATTTAAAAAAGTGTACATATCTGAAATACGATCGACTGTTTGCATTTCTTATCTTATATACCTTATCTTAAGACCAGTAAGTTGCAATATATGAATTTTTTATTACAACATTGAAAAAAAATGTTTTGTCTCTTTACAAGCCATTACTTATATGAGGAGTGATGAGCCAAACACCCCAGTGTTCGGTTAGAATTTGAACTTTCGAACATGGGAAAAGTTTGAATCCAAACTTAAACTTAATGCAAGTCTATGGGGGTAGAACTATGAAAATCAATTGTCCCCATTTTGAAGCCTAAAAAACACAGTTTTTAAAGAAGCAGTGATTTTAACCTCACGTAAAGGGTAACAATAAAAATGAAAAATTCCTTTAAATATCGTGCCTGGGGGCATCTGTAAAAGGCATCTGTACAATGTATAGAACCTGCTGCAGCAAAACTGACTTTTCTAAAGAAATTTTTTTTTGTTTTTTTGTTAAAGCATGCGTTCCCCTTCCCAAACAATACCTGACCCTTTAGGTCTGGTAGGAATATTAGGAGGGACCCCATTTAAAAAACAAAGGTGTGTGTTCCCCCCAAAAGTCATACCAGACCCTTATGGTCTGGCAGGAATTTTAGGAGGGACCCCATGTAAAAAAAAAAAAAAACAAATCAAAAAGTTTGTGGGGTTACCCCTTAAAGTCATACCAGGCCCTTAAGGTCTGGTAGGAATTTCAAGGAGTAACCCCACCCACAAAAATGGGTGGGGGGCTGTGGGGTCCCCCCCTAAAATTCCAACCAAACACTTGATCCGTGCACAGGCCTGGAAAGGAGGGGGGGGGGTGATGATCGAGCAGGGTCGCCCCCTGGAAAAGCACCTTGTCCCCGTGCCAATGGGTACAAGGGCCTCTTCCCCCACAAGCCCTGTGGCTTTGGTTGTGGGGGTGTGGGCAGGGGGCTTATTCACTTCAGGGTACCCCTTTAATAAATGGGCACTTAGATGCGGCCCCCCCACCTTGTGAATGAGTACCTACCCATTCACTAAGTACCTACCCATTCACCGATATACAGAAGTCTGATATACAGAGCTCTAATATATATCTAACTCGGCTATAACTCTGTAATAACTCTCTATCAATCTCAATAAATCTGCTCTCACTCTCTCTCTATCTCTTTATCTCCTACAACACGCTACATACGGCCGCGGTGTCAGCAGCCTTATATAGTGTGCTGCAGGCACTTAGCTGTGAGACATGATTGGGCAGTCATCATGACTTTGCCCAATCATGGCTCTAAATGTGTACCGAGCCCTGATTGGCACAGTCTTGCACCAGGTGCAAGACTGTAGCCAATTACAGTTTTGGAGGGCGCAGTGCATTGTGGGATGTTCCGCAGTCGAACAGACCGCAAACATCCCGCAATGTTCGGCATTCAGCGAACGCTAGAACAGGCTATGTTTGATTCAAACATGCAGCCCATCACTAGTGAACAGCCCGTCAAACAAACGAACTGCCGGCTCGAACATCAAACCCATCACTATTTTGAGGCTGATTTACTAAAGGAGTTGAACATGTTCAGGCAAAAACGTGTGTGATTATTTGTTTCCACTATCCAATAATATGCAGAAGAACTAGGCAACATGTAAGACGTGGATATTCGTTTAACATCAATAATGAACGTAAATCTTCACGCAAAGTATTGTGTGATCTTTCTCAAATCCTTTAGTAAATCAGCCTCAATGTCTCTGCTATCGGTCCACTCCTTTGTAGGATCAATAAATATACAACCCCAATTCAAAAAAGTTGGGACGCTGTGTAAAATCTACATAAAAACAGAATGCAATGAGTTGTAAATCTCAAACTCATATTTTATTCACAATAGAAAACATATCCAAATGTTTAAACTGAGAAAATTTAAAATTTTAAGAAAAAAATGAAGGTCAGTTTGAAATTGATGGCAGCAACACGTCTCAAAAAAGTTGGGACAGGGCAACAAAAAGCTGGCAAAGTAAGTGGTACTAACAAGGATGAGCTGGAAGAACATTTTTCAACTAATTAGGTTAATTGGCAACAGGTCAGTAACATTACTGGGTATAAAAAGATCATCTTAGAGAGAGTCAGAGTCCCTCACACAATTTGACATTCTTTTTGGCAACCATGGGCGCTGCATCGTCTGGGCTAAAGAGGAGAGGGACCTTCCGGCTTATCAGCGCTCAGTTCAAAAGCCTGCATCTCTGATGGTATGGGGGTGCATTAGTGTGTATGGAATGGGCAACTTGCACACCTGGAAAGGCACAATGAATGCTGAGAGATATATCCAGGTTTTAGAGCAGCACATGCTCACATGCAGACTACGTCTTTTCAGGGAAGGCCTTGCATATTTTAGCAGGACAATGTTAAACCGCATAGTGCATCTATGACAACAGCATGGCTTCATAGTAGGAGAGTCCGGGTGCTTAACTGGCCTGTCTGCAGTCCAGACCTTTCACCAAGTGAAAATATTTGGTGCATCTTCAAACGAAAAAATACAACAAAGAAGATCCAGGACTGTTGAGCAGTTAGAATCCTATATCAGGCAAGAACGGGACAATATTCCTCTCCCAAAGCTCCAGCAACTGGTCTCCTCAGTTCCCAGATGTTTACAGAGTGTTGTACACCATGGTAAACATGGCCCTGGCCCAGCTTTTTTGAGACGTGTTGCTGCCATCAATATCAAACTTACCTTATTGTTTTTCTTAAAAAAATAAATTTTCTCAGTTCTAACATTTGATGATTTCTGTAGTGAATAAAAAAACGAACTACTTGTCGAAAGACTAAAGTGGGGGCCCAATCCATAGTGCAGGGGCTGCCTTTGGCAGCTGTAT
>NW_017307241.1:540811-549609 GCF_000935625.1 Nanorana parkeri | reverse complement strand
TCTGTGAGCACATATTTTTGATTTTTATTTATCTTTTACTTTTTAAAAAAAATAATCCCTTTATTCTATTATTTTTTACTTTATCCCTTCTTTATTTACATTTGTTACCTTTTTAATTATTTATCTTATTTTGTACTGCATTGTTATATTTACTATTTTTTTTATTTTTTAACGTTATTGCTATCACACAGGAGCTAACAAGCCCCTGTGTGATAGCATTTAGAAGTGACAGGTTCTTTTTATGTAGCCTACCACCTCCAATTCAGGAGTTCCAGCACAGCGTTGGGCTGGATTTTTTGTGACAGCTACAACAGGAAGGCTGCAAGCACAGTGTTGCTGTCTCAGTGTTCACACGGAGCAGACCAGAGAACGGACGTTCTCCACTCTGCTCAATATCCTGAGCTAATTTGCTGTAGTCCTGGGTCCCCCAGAAGAGCAGGGGACCCCGAAAATCACGCCGTGGGGGGGCTGGAGGGAGGTCATCGGGGACGGATGGACCATGGAGGAGGGGGGATGCACCAGCGGGCTGCTTACAAGGCATCTGGCAGCCTGTACAGCCGCCTGGATTACTTGTACAATACGAGCGGTGGCTTCGTCTGCTCTAACATTTAGACCTTCCTGTCCCAGAAGCAGGACTAAATGTAGAACCCCCACCTTCTCGGTGCCTGGAAATGCATGCCCCGGGGGTTGGGCGATAGGAATTCCACACACCAGGAAACCAGAGTACCCAGAGGAAAACTACACAAGCACACAAAGAATATGCAAACTCCATGCAGATAGTGTCCTGACCGGGATTCAATCTGACGACCACGGTACCTCAACACAGAATTGTTAACCACTAAGCCACTTTATAAAGCAGTGGTATTGACTTAGAGCAGCCATAGAGCTACTTAAAGTGTATTTCCATTGTTGTATCCGAATTAGGAATACACCTACTTTATTTTTGCTACACGTTCAAATTCACACAGCATAAAAAAAAGTTAAAATTGCAGCTTACCTTTTTTTAGATGTTCTTTCTGCTAACTGCAGGACTAAACAATTCTGCTTAGTCCTCACTATCTGGGGGGAGTTTTGTTTCAAATAATTAATCCTGTGCTGGCAGATTTCCTTATCACTTGTCTAGCACTGTCTGTCCTAACAAAGGATTAAATACCTGAAGACATTTAGGGGGATCAAAACTGGAGCAGACAAAATCTGGAGCAGTCACCAATGGCAACCAATCAGCTTCTCTCTTCAGTTTGTTCAGTTAAGATTTGAAAATGAATGAGAGAAGCTGATTGGTTGCCATGCACAGCTGCTCCTGTTTTGGTCAATTCCTCCCATTGTATGTTAATGAGGGGGAGCTCAGTCTGTCCCTTAGTCAGAGAATAGTTTGCAAAGGCCAGCAACTCAGATACATCTTAAAGTTTAATAAAATAATGTGTAGATATATACTGTACATTGGGAGTTTTCTCAATTTTGGCTTCAAAAATGGAAATACACTAAGGAAACCATTAAAAAAAGTAAAATAAAAGTACAGCACTGTGCTTTACAAATGTGCATAACGCTCTGCTTGATTTGTGACTGAAGCAAGTGGAGCATTCCTTCCTTCGAGCAAAAAGGAGGAAAAAAATGGCAGGGGAAAGTCCAGTCACGTGACCTGTCAGTCATGTGACAGTGTCCCTTGCAATGACTGAGTCCCCTCTGCAGGGTTTATGCAGAACTCCTTAGAACTATGGACCATAATTTTAAAAATGACGATGTGACTAAAACACTGCAGTGTAAAGGCAGAAAATATTTGCTGTTTGCTATAAACAGGCCCCTTAGCGTCTGTTAAGAGAAAGGATATTGCGTAGGTCAGAAATATGCTCCATGGGGAACAAAAACATTACATTCTAAAGGATTTTCACTGCAATGGTCTTACTGATCGACCTGTTCATGAGCGCCATTGTACTAGAGTGTTTCATCATTTTTAAATGATCAAGTAATATGGACTTGTGGAACCTGCTCTCCCAGGAGGTACAAAGACATTATTGTGTAACACACTGAAGCATGCCACCTATTCTTTCTTCATTTTCAGCCCCAGGTATGCGAGTAAAAAAACCATTGCTCGGCGTCACATTATACTCTGCAACAAACACGTAGGATTAAACCAAATAATGCGTGGAGACCAGCAAGGCAGACAAGGTGGAAAATGATGATATCTGGAGCCCAAACAAACTTTCCCATTGCACAAAGGACAATAGAAGTTGCTATATGAGGACCGTGTAACTGTAGAAGAGATTGTACTTATCCACAGCTGCTGAAAGTATATGTTAGGACAAAACATTTATTTTAGCTATAGATAACATAAGGAATGAATAAAAACCACCAAGGTGTTTATGTGGTTTGTGTTACATTGGGGAGATCTACATTTACTTCCTGTTCCAGGGACAAAATAGTAAAAATCTGTTCATGTGCTTTAGGATGGATCTGCTCCCCCATATGACAAAACTACGTACCAATCTCCATCTCGAAGAGTTAAGGAGTGTGCAATGGCCAGGCCTAGGAATAAATGTCCTTTACCTGCAACAGACTAAACTTAAGCAATGGAATGAACTGATGCACTAAAGCTATGTCAAGGAGAGAAATTGAAGTCCTGAGCAAGCTGGCTGTGTTGCTTGCCAGAAGGGTACGGCAAGGATGGAGGGGCCAGAATTAGGTGTCAACAGCATGAATTCAGACTTGCCATATGCCAACAGTCCAGGCTGGTGGTCCAATGGTGTGGGAAATTATTATTTTTTGCACACTATGCATTGCTAGGATTTGGATTTAAATGATCACAGGAGACCCTAGGTTTCGACAGTTATTGGAACAGGTCTTAACGTCTTATTGTAATGTCTGTGTACACAGCCTTTAAAGCCTATCATGATTATGTGACGTAGCATACGCTTGGCCAGGAACACCTGCTGTTTCGTAGAATTATCTAATCAGCCAATCATGTGGCAACAGCACAATGTATATTATGATGCAGATACAGGTCAGAAGCTTTAGTTATTGTTCACATCAAACACCAGAATTAGGGCCAAACACGTGATCTTGGTGATTTTGACCGTGCCACAATTGTTGGTGCTAGAATGGCTGGTTTAATTATTTCCTTAACTGCTGATCTGGGATCTTAAGATTCAAAAAACAGCATTTAGTCAGAATGATGTGGAAAACCCCCCCCCAAAAAACAAACAGGGAGCGTCAGTTCTGTGAACAAACATGCCTTGAGAGGTCAGAGGAGAAGGGCAAGGCTGGTGTGAGCTAATGGAAAGGCAATGATAACTCAAATAACCATGTTTTTCTGTTTAAGTGAGCAGTAAAGCATCTCAACTGCACAACTCATCAAACCTTAAACCGTATGGGCTACAACAGCAGAAACGCATGTCGGGCTCTACTTCTACAACAGAACAAAAAACTGAGGTTCAGTTCAGGTCCAGGCTGGTGGTCCAATGGTCAGGGGATTTTTTATTTCTTTTGCACACTGACATACAAGCGATGATTGGTTGGTTTTAATGTGCACAGCTTATATTAGTGGTAGGCAAGCTCTGCCCTCCAGTTGTGGTTAAACTACAAATGGCATCTGCCTCTGGGAGTCATGTCTGTGGCTGTCAGTTTTCCAATGCCTCATGGGATTTGTAGTTGAATTACAGCTGGAGGGCCAGAGTTTGCTTACACCTGTCATAAAGGAATGTTTAGTATACTAACAGGGCTAGAAGAAAGGATATCCACACTCCACAAATCTTCACCAAAGTGCATGGAACTTTATTGTGAATACGAACACTGTATAATGCCCCTCCATGTGTGCCCAACCCCTCACGCGTTTTACCTTCACAGGTTCATCACAGAGGACTCTGCTCTTTCTACCTTTCTTTCTCACAAACAGGGTTATTCACAAAAGGGTGAAGAGTTTGGAGAAAGGCAGGAGAAGTGAACAATCCAGGAGAACATAGCTGAAAGGGAGAATTTTTCAAAATCAGCTCTGTTGTCCCAAATTGTCCACTTCCCCTGCCTTCTCCAAACTCTTCACCCTTCTGTGAGAAGTCCCTGTTAGTGTTCCTAAAAAAAATTACTGTGTCCTCATCTAAAAAGGATTTTTTTTTTCAGGGGGAGGGGTGGTGGTGGGGGGAGAATATCAGCACAGCAATTACCTCAAATTAGGCAGGACGCTATGCCTTCTTTTTTATTGTGAACCCCAGCTACACACACGCAAGCATACAGTATATGTACACAAAACATACAAATATATACAATGACATTCACCCTCTGCATCACCTCTTCAGACAGGAGGCTATCAGTTTGCAGATAGTGACTGTACATATGGATGACAGAATGCTTTATACTAGAGATGCACTGCTGCCGTTTTTTGGTATGGAGTACCAATATTTATATTTCGGCACTCACCGATACTGGTACTTCTGGTAACATGGAGTCGGCTTCGTGGGCAATCAGGAAGCCGGGCGACGTATCATTACCCGCTGCCCGTCTTCTTGATTGCCTGGGAAGCCGGCTCCGTGCTCTTTGGCCCGGGAAGCCGGCTTTTCAGCCAATCATCATTGAGCCTGCTGTTTGGTTGGTTCGATGTCGATTGGCTGGGAAGCTGGCATTCCAGCCAATCAGCATGGAGCCGGTTTCCCGGCCAATCAGGAAGCCGGGTCATCACCCACGGCCTGGTTTCTTGATTACACGAGAAGCCAGCTCAATGCTGTTTGGCTGGGAAGCTGGCCCCCAATCAGCATGGAGCCAGCTTCCCGGACAATCAGGAAGCTGGGACGCGAGTCATTACTCGCGGCCGTCTTCCTTATTGGCCGGGATGCCGGCTCCATGCTCCCTCATGGCACTGCCGGTCAGAGAAAATCTCCATCTGACAGGAAGTTCTGGTATGGGGGAAGTTGTCAGAGCATTTGGGAGAGTATGAGTACTCGTCCAAATACTCGGTATCAGCATTGATACTAGTATCAGTATTGGGTCATCCCTACTTTAGTATTCTTACCTGGTGGTTCAGCAATCCAACATCTACAGGACAAACCACAACTGTCCTATCCACCCCAGAGGTTTATTTGTAAAAGGATTTACTGTGCAATACACTAAGTTATTGTTTGCTAGATATTCAACTATTTTCACAGAGCACTCACCCATCAGCATACAACATAATAGAGATTGGGAATACAAATGAATTACTGAATTGAGTCGCCGGTCACATTTGACAAGATTTGCCCATCAGCTTTAGCTTACAACATAATAGACTCCAATTACAAACATGATTCACCTGTAACATTAAAATTCAAACAAAAAAATTCACCTCAGTACAAAATAAAATAGATATTTCGATGGAAAACAAGATTCACCCATCAGCCACCACAACACATAGAAAATCCTCTGAAAGTGGTGAATGTCAAAAAGCACAGACGGGTGAATGTCCAGAAAACATGTGTTGTGAATCACACAGCACATCCTTTATAAACAGATCTCTTAGCATACAGGGTAGACATGTAGTGAAACAAGTTTAAATATATATATTTTTTTATGCTTTCCCTGGTTAGGATTTCATATCGGGGTAAAAGGTTAAAGTGGGAAAAAAATTCTTACAAAAGTAGCTTGACCTGTGGTAGAGGTGTAAGGTCACCTTTACAATCCAGAAAGTAACATAACAAGATTTGCTGAACATTATATCTGTGTAGAGTAACTCAGCAAAGTATTTCACGTATTGTACTTCTGCCTTGGCTAGCAGAACCCCACCTTAAAAAAACAAAAAACACCTTTACAAAACAATAGTCAGGTATTTCAAGTATAACATGCCCAGAGACCTCCAAAGGCACGTGGAACCACTCACATGACAGGGTCTGTTTAGATAAAAAAAAATCAGAAGTCCCCATGAAGCAGAAATCCTGCCCAAAGCTGCCCTACCCCACGCAGCAACTCGATATAGCCCTAAATAACCTGTGCCTGTAGCAAGGGCATAAGGCCCCATTAAAGTCTGAGAAGTTACTGCACAGGCAACGTCCAACAAGATTTCTGCACCAACGTTTTACCTTTCGAGACAGTAAGCACCTGTATGACAAAGGGGGCATTAGGGAGGAGGGGCTGGGGAGTTTTTAATCTGAACTAAACTAGTCCTTTTTCAGTGTATTTCCACTTTTGCAGCCAAATTAGAACAGCACCCACATTTTTTTGTAAATTTCCCAATCACATAGCATAACAAAAAAAAATTAAAATTGCAGCTTGCGGTTTTTTTAGATGCTCTTTCTGCCAACTCCAGGACTAAAAAATCCTGCTTAATTCTCACTGTCCGGGGGAGTTGTTTCAAGTAATCAACCCCGTCTGTACTATGCTGGCAGATTTCATTTTCCCCTGTATACTAGATGAGCAGGACTGTTACAGCTTGCGGTATACTGAGACGCCGCAGCGGATCCCGACCTGGACGTCGGGATCCGCCCAGCTGCGTGAGTGACAGCTGGCTCTGCCTATCTAGAGGCAGAGCCAGCTGTACCCGCCCCCTCCCCCGTCCGTTCTGCCAGTCAGCGCTGGCAGATCGGAGCAGGGAGAGGGGAATCCAGCCCCTCCCCTTGTCACAGCAGAGAGCCGTGACAGGATCGAGAGGTGAGCGAACCCGGTATGTGTTCGCTCACCTCCCGATCTACTGAGCCGACCTGTGACAGTCTCATTGTCACAGGTCGGCTAGAACTATGAGGTGAGTGGAAATCACTCATCTCATAGTTCTCCTTTAAAGTCCTGAAGACATTGAGGGGAATTTATCAAAACTGGAGCAGACAAAATCTGGAGCAGCTGTGCATGGTAACCAATCAGCTTCTTTTATTTTCAAATCTTAACTGAAGAAACTGAAGAGAGGCGCTGATTGGTTGCTATGAGCAACTGCTCCAGATTTGATAAATTCCCCTCATTGCATTTTAATGAGGGGCAGCTCACTCTATTAGGACAGACAGTTTCAAGGTACTGAAATTGTTAGAGAAGCTTGCAAAGCGTGCTAAATGAAGATATCTAGAAGGTAAGACATTTTTCTTTCCAATAATTCTTTGGATATGCTGTGTGAAGAGGAACACATACCAAACAGAGGGGGTTTTCTGACATTCTGACTGCAAAGGTGGAAATAAACTAGAACTAGATGGGGATGTGAAAGCTGAATGGCTGTCTCAGCTGAATGTTTGTGCTCGTGTCACTGGAGGGGGAACCCGGAATGACAAGCAAGGAACACAGAAGGAATAGACCATTAGACAGGTTACTACACTCGACCCATTTAACTGTTCTCCTTGAGAATGGTCATAGATTGGACCTATAGATACAAAAGGGTCTCCAAAAAAATAAAGCCAACAGTCTAAATGGGTGACTACCCTCATCTGTCTATTGGCAATCTAAATCAGGAGAAAACATTAGAGGAAGCCAGTTGTAAGACATTTTCTCACAGCCATGGATAGCATTAGACCCGGCCACTAATGAACGTGGTGCTATTTCTGGGGTAGGGGACACCTTTGAAACATTGTAAACAGTGACATTCATCAAGCCTGTCTGAACTGGCACGCTGTCCTGACAGGTTCCCTCCAACATCAGTTTAAAAAAAACAAAAAAACCCCACAATCTATCAAGGCAAATCTAAACCCCAAAGAAAAATGTTTTATATATTGCAGCTGACCAGTCCTTAGATGTGTTGGCTGCATTGTTTTCTTCCATCCACCTTATTTGCACGTGGTAATTCTGCCAGTAGCGCTTCTTGCCCTATGGTGGCTCACTGTGCTCTATCTATGGAGAAGCAGCATTATCCCCTCAGACTATTCTAATTTGGACTACAAAAAAAATAAATAGTTCTTGCCAAATCTTCAGTTTGTAGGTATTGGGGGAGGGGGGAATTGTGCGGTTTACACAGGATAGCTTAGAAAGAGGATAACTTTGAGGTTTCAGCTCAGCTCACAGGAAACAAGGGCACTGCATTTCTAGTAAGACCAACAAGTATCTTCTGAACATACATACTTGAAATATTGCACTTCATATATTTGAGAGCTCAAGTTGCAAGAAACAGGTACAGTAGTTGCATTTCATCACTGTACAAGCGAGTTTCCCCTTGGTTAGGTGAAGTTCTGCTGACTTCCATCACCCAATCATGTGCAAGCAAAAATACATTTTTCTTTACGTTGCAATTGCAATTCCCCACTTAGGCTTGACAAAGAGGCAGAGCCTCGAAACGCGTAGCCATCGGCATTGGACACTGCCCCTGTCCATCTCTTCCATTGTCCTCCGTCTTTTGACACACTCGAGACACGCTCGGCTTGACTCCTTTGGTCCCCGAACGGTCCGGCAGCTGACATCGCCTCATACCCATACAGCCGCGGCTCAGCCTGGCCAGCTGAGACCGCGGTGTTCAAACTATCACCCCGACAGCTATCAGACTGCTCTCCGGCATCTCCAAATGAGCCGACACGCTGTATGCTGACACCAGCAACGTGAGTAAGGGGTTTTTTACAGTAGTGGCGCTTTTTCATTTTTGTGATTTTACAAGGGTTACAATGGAGCACAACTTGCAGCAGACCGGCTCAAGAAACCTTTTCACCTGCTGCATTTCCCGTTCGCTTCAGCAATTGTGAGCTTGTAGCAAAGTTGTAGCGGAGACATTGCTAATTTATGAATGGCCAAGGTAATGCCTCTTCTGCCATCTGCTGCACGGTTAAGATTGGGATTCTGTCGTCATGCCTGTCCATATGGACCCATGACGGAATATTTCCATCACGGCTCTTACAGGGTTTAAGCTTCCCTCATGCGCCAAGAACTTTAAAAAAAAAATAAAA
>NW_017307241.1:522523-540702 GCF_000935625.1 Nanorana parkeri | reverse complement strand
CTTTTTGTGCTTTACAAAACGGTATATAATATGCGTTCGTGCAATAAGGATGGAAATGCTAAAATTGCTTTGGTCCTTAACTGAGATACAAGCATCTGAAGCTTGGTCCTTAAGGGGCTAAAAGCACCAAACCCAGCACACAGCAGAGACTTGAGACTAAAATTTAGGCTGCCTTCATTGGTTTACCACATGCATGTTGTTAACACACATTTGGGGGAATTTATCAAAACTGGAGCAGCTGCGCATGGCAACCAATTCGCTTCTCTTCAGTTAAGTTCAGATTTGAAAATAAAAGAAGCTGATTGGTTGCCATGCGCAGCTACTCCAGATTTGGATGGATTCCCTTCATTGTGTTGATTTATGGCAGCCCATTCATTTACAGTGAGCAGTCAATGCACAACGCAGACTTCTGCATGTTGATGTGCTGCATTGGTGCATTGCCCACGATTACATACTGCATTGGGGATGTCTGACTGTGAATGACACCCCCCACTGCACTTGGAGGCATGCATTGACATTACTTAATGCAATAGTCTAAATAGGCCCTCAGACTTTATTTGGAATGCTAAAGAGAGGAAGGTATACCTCCTTTCAGTCATACTACTTCCTGCAACACACCCCTGCCCCTAATATAGGGGAGCATGTGACAGTACTCTGTTCTAGAAGCCAATCGCTGGGCCCAAGCCCTGTCACATGGAAGGGTAGCATGCCACTCCCAGTAGGCACAGATGCCAGCTCACACTGGGTATTTCTATGGTGGCTGTGACAGAGAAAAGAGCAACAGGGATGCTGTAATTGTGTGCATCAGTGGATTAGAGGAAGGCTTTTTACAGAGACCTTGCTCTGTATGAGCAAAGTGACAACAACCTCTAATATGTTATCATGTGCGTTATATCTTCTGCGTAAAACAGTCCATTCCCTTGAATTGGGTCACCATTGCACCACAATGCACACAAAATCAGACCTGAACCTTTTTTTCTTCTTCTATGCAGCACACCACTATGCACAGATGGCTCCCATCTGTGTTTTGTGGTGCATTAAAAAGAACATATGCTGAAGTATATGTGGCAAGGTGTGTTGGGGTGCAACTCAATGAATGGTACCACCACATACCCCACTACAAAGATCACCTCAAGGTTTTAAGCACTAGTCACTTATTTACAGCTTTGGGTAACCTTGATCTTCACAAAAAGGCACAATTTTTAATGAACGTGTTACTTTTATTTTTGGAAGTTCTGTTTTGTGTATTTGTGGTTTTTTTAATTTAGATTTATTTTTTTGCACTTATTGTTATTGCTATTATATGGGGGATAACAATTCCCCTATATAATAGCAAAGGCACACTGACAGGTCCTCTTTATGGAGACATTAGGGGTCCCTAGGACCCCTAATGTCACCTGTGGACCCCAAAAGAAGCTGATGAAGCAGAGATCTGCTTCATCAGCTTCTTCTCTCTGGCTATAGCAGCCAGATGACTGACAGGTGAATGCGGAAGTGATGTAATACACATCACTTCTGCATTCACAGCCCGGACGGGGATCAGCAAGGAGGTGATCTCCCGTCCTCCTCCTTCTGACGCCCTCCCAGCCGGTCCCGGGATTCAAGATGGGGCAGCGGATCCCTGGAGGCGGCAACCCGCAAATGCAGCAGTGCCGTCCGTCAGTTTTTTTACTACGGGTGGACAGCAAGAGGTTAATAAACATTTTCATATAACAGTCATACAATATCAACAGTACCATTGCTTAATTGTACAGATCCTGTGCTTTCAGAAATATGTTGGGGAAGGGGAGGACGGGTCAAATAATTTGTAAAGCCGCAAAAACAAAAAAACTCGTCCAGCCACTTAAGGTGAAAAATGAAGGGCAGGGCCCAGCAGCAAAAGGGGTAAGCATAAGGACAGCTGAGGCAATTCTAACACACAGGTGTTGCCGTTGGATGTATAACTATCTAATATTCTGTTGCAAAATGGTTCTATTGTTGGGTTATATTTAACATTTGATATACAAAATTTGCTCAGAGATTCTTATAGCATAGTTCTTTAACCTGCCAACCGAGCCCCAACCCCTGGCCAACAATATTTGATGTTCAGGACAATGTATGTACATATATTGCCCTAGATTTGTACTTGTCCATCTCATGAGACCTGCCCTCTCTATAGCTGTTCTTTTCTCCGTTCGTCAGAAGTGAGCAGGGAGACATTGACTAAAGATATAGAACTATATGCTGGCTCCTGCATAAACTGTATAGGATGGACGCTTTCTGTATGTTGCAATAACTCGTTCTGGTGCAATGACCAGAAGTCTTTTAGGGCTCGTTCACACCAAATGCAGACCAGATCTGCATGAGTTTCTGCACACGCAGTGCAGTGGGTTGTGCCGCGTTCTGGGCCGTTTTTTTAAAGTTTAGAATGGGCTTTTAGTTGGTTTCAGGGCGTTTGCATGCTTTTTTAGTGTGTTTGCATGGGTTCCAGAGCAGGTAAAATAGGGCTTGCTGCAGTTTTTTTACATGCTCTGGAACTGAACCTGCGGTGTGAACTAGATCTCAAAATACAATTGGAATACATTGGACGCAGTTTTGATCCGGTCTGTAACTGCTCTGCTCCTGGAACGCGCTTGGTGTGAACAAGGCCTTAAGTGTTAAAAGGAGAACTATGGGGTTAAGGCTTTCCCCATCGTTCTCCTTAGAGTAACGGGAGGACACAAACTAGCGTCCTCCCGTCACCCTAGGCTCAGTATACAGCGAGCTGCTGCTCGCGGTATACTGAGACGTTGCAGTGGATCCTGACAATTATGCTGGGATCCGCCCAGCTGCGGAGTGACAGCTGGCTCTGGCTATCTAGAGGCAGAGCCAGCTGTACCCGCCCCCTCCCCCGACCGTTCCGCCAGTCAGCGCTGGCGGATCGGAGCAGGGGGAATCCAGCCCCTCCCCCGTCACGGCAGAGGGCAGTGAAAGGATCGAGAGGTGAGCGAACGCCGGTATGTGTTGGCTCACTTCGAGTGAACCGACCTGTGACAGTCTCATTGTCACAGGTCGGCTAGAACTATGAGGTGAGTGAAAAGCACTCACCTCATAGTTCTCCTTTAACTGCTAAAAGCCCGAATTCTGATAACTTCACCATGTAAGTCAAGTGTTCAGGGTGGACTTGGCCCTGGCTGCAGCAAATCTCTACAGCATAGAGAAGCAAGACACAAGTAGAGCTGCAGCTAACGATTATTTTCAAAATCGGTTAGCCGATTATTACGTTCGATTAATCGGCTAAAAAATACAATTTAAAAAAATGGCTCCAGTGATGGGACTTCATATAATCGATTATAATCGATTATGTCGATTAGTTGTTGCAGCCCTAGACACAAGGACAGCTTTTTTTGTATAAACAAACACTTTAGTTTTTGGATAGAGTAGGGAAGCGTTAAAACCCTCTGCAAGGTTACTTTATTGCGGTCTGTGTACTACTGGGGATGTTTCCCTTCACTTTACGTCTCAGGAGGTGCAACAAGCGAGAAGAAATCTTCCAAAGTAAGGGGAATTCCTCTTAGACAAATGTTCCTATAGGAAATGTTACATCACATAAATCATAGTCAATGCATATTCACACAATGGAAAAATACCCTTACCTCTTGTTCTAGGGAGATAGCTAAAATTTTGGATTTCCCCTCACTTTCTCAGCGACTATGGTCACCAGTACAATTAGAGGGGAGAATCCCCCCCACCCCTGTCCCACCCCATAGGGACACAGACAGAATTGTGACAGAGGGTGTAACCTTTCCCCCAAAACTTTAAAGTTTTGCCTAGAAATACACTTTAAATCCAGATATATAATGGGGAGAATACCATACACTAATGCATATATTAAAATAAAAACCTAAACCTCTAGATTATGTGGCCCTCTTCTTTATCACAATTAGTCAGATTTGCATGTGCCCGTGCTAATTTTAATTTTTCAGGTGAATAACTTGCACTTACCTTTTACACAAATTTGAAGAACCATTTTACTAAATAAAATGAATGAGTAACTAATTATGTGTAATGAAATGCTCCAATAAGAAATAAAGCTCATGAATCAAATGACTTTTTCATTGAACATTTTATTAAACATTTTGCATAATCAAAAAACCGTGACATGGGAAAGGGACTGAACGGTAAAATAAAAACATAATTTAAAAAACATTGATCATTGAGCACTATTGTGCCACCAGAAAGAAGAAAAGCAGACAGTACAGGAGAGGGTTGAGACCTGAAGACCCCGAGCTTGTAAGATGTATTTGGTACAGACTTCAGTGCCTATATCCACTGAACTGTCCCCCTGTTGCAGGGAGACAGGAATATTTTAAGGCACCGAAAGAAATCCAATAGAAAGCTAGAAAAAAAAAAACAAACCTTAAAGATATAACACTTTGATGAAGTTACAAGTCACACGCTTCACAGGATACATTCCCCGCGTTGGTAACCAATACCTTATCAATTGTTCATTAGAGGAACGGATAGCACAGTACAGAAATGAGCAGAGAGGGAGACATGGAGTGCATCTATATAAAAAGAGGTAAGGCACATTGTAAAAATGATTTGTAAAACCAACACAGAGATACGATTCACTGGGAATGTGCAAGTATTTGGTCATTAAAATGTACAGGTCAAAAAGCTGCTGTAGTGGCGGGATTCCAGTATCAACAATAAGGACACATTATGGGGTGTAATGGCAAGAGGATTCTGCACAGACCATTCGTGTGAGCTGGTAAACATTCAGATCCTGCAGTGTACCAAGGCCATCCTCGAAAGTGGCATTAACACTGGCACACCAACGTAACTCAAGTGTTACCTCGAAAAATAGAGTGTGTAATGTTTGTGTATAAAAACACTACGGACTTCATTTAATAAATACAAAGAGCAGTGTGCAATAACCAGGGGGAACCACTGGACATCTTCCATTAGTTTGGCTACATTAAATAGATGGAAGCCAATATGGATGCTTGTTTCTAGTTACCGCACAGCATAGCACTTCCTCCTGCGTCATTAAATAAAGCCCTATGGCTTTTGAATAAATACTAAGTGAGCAGCAATTGGTAGAATTAAAAGATTTACAAAAGAAATGGTACATTCAGAAGAGCCTTTTCCCCAATTTAGAGAGGCATATTCAAGAAGATGAACCCAAGGGACAATATGTTACATACATCTGACAATCTACTTAGGAAAAAAAACCTCATGGGTAAAATATTAACATGACATAACGAAAAGGACCGAGGGCCATACCATGACGGCAACAACACAATTCAACCTCAAATACTAGCTTTAAAACCAGGAATGCCTTGTTTTAAAACATCAAGACTTCTTCTATACGGTCATATATATGAATGGTTTGGAACTAACCTTATTGGCTCATAAACACAAACATGATGGATTAGAATTAGGGGGCAAACAAACAGCGGATATCCCAGGTTCCAATGACCACACCTCATAAGGACAGGACAGAACAAAGGACATAATGGAATGTGACAAACAGGGATTTGTACATAAAAAAAGCTTCAAGTTGTATTGCAATGGTTGAAAGGCAAATACTGATCACATTTGTTTTTGTCCAAGAAGCTCATTTGGGAGCAGAGCGCTTCATAAGAAAAGAAAAAGCAAACAAAAAAAAACAAAAACTAAACCTATTGTTTTCTTAGCTATTAAAAAAAAAAAAGAAAAAAAAAAAAAGAAGAGGGCGATTGGAAAACAAAAATAAATTAGATGGCTATGAAAAAGTTCATTGTGGGCCAGCTGTGCTGGCTTATCAGGCTGTCCTCACAGAATCATTGTTGTGAGTGGTTTTGCCAAAGGCTGGGTCATTTTTTTCAAGCCATAGTTCTGCCAGTCTCTGGGTGGAACCATACGTTGATGCTTTGGATCCCAAACACATTTTGTATTGCTTAGGATCAAGATAAGGGTCACAAAACACCGGATGGTGTACATGGACCACACCAACCTCCTGACTTCTAAAAGTCTTTATTCCTGTTTGTACTACTTTATTAAAAAGGTCCACATCCTCCAGTCCCCATCCCTGTATAGAAACATCAAATCCTCCAGCATGAAGGAGGTCTCCTTTATGAACACAAGTAATTCCAAAGCCATAGTTCCTCCAGAGTCCTGTTTTTTGTGTAAAAGCATAATGATTGTCACTGGGAACCTTCCCAGCATAGACAATCTTGGGATCATATTGGCTGAATATAATTGGAAAGTATATTTGTTGTCCTAAGACAGTGTTGGCCCTACAGCGTTGAAGAAACTCAGTGGTGAACACCAAATCCACATCGCAAAAGAATAGCAAAGAATCATTGCTAAACTGAGAAGACCCAACTTCCAGGGCCAGTGCTCTGGAGAACTCCCCAGTAACAGGCAATACTTGCATTTCTGACTTTGGATACTTAACGCGATAATCTCTCATGAGGTCGACTTGTTTCTCCTTGTCCGGGTTGTTGTCTGAATTGAACAGCAAAATGACAAGCTTCACATTTTGGTTGGTAAGGAGGCAAGTCTTTTCAAAGTTGGCCATGAACCTACTGAACATTTCAAAGCGCCCAAATAATGGAACCAGAATGTTGACCCTCTTTTCCTTGAGCTCCTTGTGTTCAGTCTTTGAAGAGGAGAGTTGAAATGGGACAAACATCTTAAGGGAATTGGAAAGGAAAGACAAGGAGCCAGAATCTTTGTTTATTCTATTCGCCAGCTCTTTAGGATCAATCTCTTCATGTTCCATGAACTGAATCTTACTGAACGTTTGTTGGAGGTAGGCATGTCTCCTCACAGGTACAGTCATTTTTTTGCCCTTGTGCTTTTTGTATAGCAGGAGCAAATCTAGAACATATTCCGCTCCATATAGAGGGTTTAGTCTGCGGTAACCATATTGGATCTCTTTAAAGTCAATAACACGGCCTCTAGTTTTGGCATTTGCATTTATCATTTCCATGACCTGCATCACTATATCATCTAGCGCTTCTTTTTGTGAAGCATCCATTCCTCGTCTTGGGGGTTGTCCATCAGCTGCTGAAAACAAATACTTGCCCGTGAGAAACTCCCATTCCAAAATCTCCTCCCGCTGGCGTGGCTGGTACCTCATGAAAGATGGTGCTATCCCAAGCTGCAGATCATGTTTGTGGACTTCAGTGTTGCTGTATTTGCTCATCAAAACGATTTCCCGGTGAAGCTGGATTGTGCGATAGCGGAGTTCTGCTATTTTGCGGCTCAGCATGTAACTGTGCAGTCGATACTGGTAAGGTGGGTTCTTATTGGGGTGTAGAGTGATTGCTTTGTGGATCTTGCTGTTGTGGAGGTCTCGAATATACCCCTTCTTATTTTGCTCATAATTTTCATAAAACAGCTGCTGCACCTTGAAGAAAAAAAAAAAGAAAAAAAAAAAAAAGAAGGACAAAAGTTCAGTTCCAGACATATTTTAACCAGAGTGCTTATATGTACTTACAATATGTTTACAGTTTTTCCTTTATACCGGAAAAGAAAGCAGCAATGTTTAAGTGTGAATCATTCACATGCCAACAACTACTTTGCTATTGATTACAGTATTAAGACTGTTTAATGTGCGGCTTAACACAAACATGGAAAGCCATGTCATGCACATGTCAGACATAAGTCCCAACAATATATGAAACTATATGGCAGACCCCTAATAACTTAGGTTTTTAAAAAAATCTAAAAGTAATCTAGACCACAAATGTCTAAAATATTATACACTTCAGCAAGAATGTATGGAATCCATCAGAGAATGCTTAAAGGGACAGCTGACAAAGGGGGGGAGCAAGGAAAGGGGGGAAAAAATTCAGACTTGTGCTCAAATACTAAAAGATGAAATGATTTTTTGAATTTTTTTTGCTTTTAAAGTGATAGTGCTGCGTAATCAGATAGGCGCACTGGAGGATGAATCATACAAAATTAGTCGAGGGACTAGATTACATTTTTCATCATGCTGCACAGCAACTCCTATCTCACACTTGCAGAATGTTAAATGATATACTGTTGATGGCAAAGTACAAAAAAAAAAAAAGTATATACTGGGTAGACCCTGGCTGCCTCCATCTCTCCTGGAGCTAAGCAATAAACTCTACCGCTGGAATTCCATCCAACATCCTGCAAGCTTAACTAATTTGGATTTACCAAGACCCGAAACTAAATACCTTTTAGCTTAAAGCCAGAACATTAGGTGGCCAAGTGGGAACCAACTGTCACAGAAACATAAGCCAATACATACTAAACTGCACCAAATACTATCATACCCAAGTCTTCCCACTTACTACAATGCTGAGTTTTTGCAAATTAAACCTAGCCATTCAACAAAAAGACGACCAATTATAAAAGGCTTTATTACAGTTCATCCTTAGTGTTTTGCTATAAAATATAGAATAAAAATTCTTATAGGGAAGCATTGTTTAAAATGCTCAGAACGGTAGTCCGTTAAATCATTTTATAGACTTGTTTCTTGCCTTTAAAACTCTAAAGGGTAGATCTAAAAAGGACACGAAACCTTCTTCAGCTTCCAAGAGCTGTGAACGTCTTAAAACGCTCTAAAAAGTTCCCCCATCCATTAAGGGCTAAATGTTTGTGGTACAGCTGTTGTAGACTCCACTGGCTCCTTTCCAGCAGAGCAACTGAAAGAGTGTGTGTTGTGTTCTTGAGTTTTAATGAAGACAAACTCCTGCCGGTGAGCGCTCAATGTATTGGTCAAACTAGGCTCTAATATAAGACCCAGTTTATAGAAAATTTGGCATCCTGCCTGTGGAGAATCCCAGAGGATTTCATCACAGTCAGAGATTGTACTGCAGAGTCAGATTCTAGCATAGCATATTTCATGAACAAGGACTCATGTTCACTGGGATATCAATGCATAAGTGCAAGCAATATGTGTTGCCTTATTAAAGAGGACCAGTTTACACTCATCTTTGCCTGGAAATGGACATTCAGATACAGTGATCATTCTTTATAAGCCCAATCTGTAGGTGACATTAGACAGAAGATAAATCACTGCCAAAGTCTTCTGATGTGCATGGTCTATGTCTCCTCTTAGTAAAATGGCGCAGATCTTAGTAAAGGGGTCATAAAGACATCACTTATATTAAAGCGCCATTTTACAAAAGGAGAAATCTAAAGCAACCAAAATTTTGTATTACCTGCCATGTATTACACATAGATCTAAGCAGACACCTCACATATGATCATCAACTCCTCAGATATTGAACACCTAATGACCAGAACTTGCAGTGTAGGTGGCTACGTGCAATCCACATCACCACTACGCCATGACCAGAACATGAGGAAAAAATTAATCTACCATATCTGGAGGAAAGACGACTACTTTTAGTAGTTATGACCAATTGGAACACAGATTTAAAATCAGTTTATGTTCGTGAATTCAAGACACCAAGCCAACAGTTAGGAACCATTCATTTACGAAAGACAAACCTGTCACAATATAAATGAATGTGCACACTATATAATTACCACACTAATTGTTACTTATGTAAGGTTGGTGTGTGTGTGTGTGTGTGTGTGTGTGTGTGTCGGCATACACGGTTCTATAGTTGCATAACGGCACTTCCAGACACAAGTGCCAACTCATCTTGAATGTGCCAATGCAGCGTACCAGAAGCACGTTTAGTAAATAGCTTGGTCTCTCCTATACAAAGCAGAAACAGTGGAAGTAGAAGTATATACAGTTAAAAACTGGGCACCTGCTCGGTTACAGAGAAAGCCAACAGCAGCACTTGCACTACAAACCATTACCAAGCTCTAGTATTGCGTTTTTAATGTCATTATACGTGGCTATTCTTTATGTCTTGAACGGTCCACTCCAGATAGCTTATGCCAAGTTCTGACACTTACATTTAAGAATTTAATAACTCATCGTTAATTTAAAGTGTCAGAAGAGGAATATGGAGACTGCTGTTGTAGACCTCCACTAAAAAATGGAGCTCATCTGCTGGATTCTAATACTTTGAGACACAGATATGAAGCACAAGTCCTAATCCTCTGGACCACCATGATATTCAGACATGGAGGCTGCCTTTGCTGCACCACATTATGTAGAAATGCTAGTTGCCCCTCTCATGTTCCTTAGCCTGCCAAATTTATTTCATTTCATTTTTTTTTTTAAAACACGCATGCAAAGCCGCAACATAACCCAAACAGCTACCACATGAACATGATTCAGTACACATGGGTTGTACCAGAGAAAAACAAACCTCCCATGGGTTTTAACCGTTCCCACTCTATGCAAAATGCAACTAACACTTTTCTTTAGACTATAAAAACATCCTCTTCAGAAAAAAATAAAGTATAACTATGAGATAGGAACAGTGTATTTGGTCTTTGGAGAACTTGACCACAAAATTCTGGTTGTTCTCTACTTGGTTTAAATAATAAAAAAAACAATGGAGCATGGAAAGATGTAAACATGTAGCCAATATATTGGGTCTATCATAGTCCAAGGCAATAAAACTCCCACCAGTAAGACCACAACTTGAACCTTGTGACAAACATTCCAGGGGCTGACAACACGCCAGGCTCAGCCAACGTGCTGAGGAACAAGACTGGATGTCGGATTCCACAAGAAACGGCCATTCTCCGCAATAGAGAAGAGTTCTCTGCTGCTGCTTTATGCTTGCTGCCAAGAAATATTAGAAAGAAAAAACAGATGATGTGGCAAAGGAGTAAATGAGATGTCACCTAGTCACTTGATTTTGGCACAATGTTATATAAGCTGTTCTGAAGATCCCTTTAATGAGAGAGTATTTCGATAGACATAATTAGAAGAGTGCCTTGCATTTCTCTTTTTTGGAGACAGAACAGCATGCTTATTTTGCCCTACACCAACCACAAGCTTATACCCACAAGTTTAAATATAGAAAGTTAACCACTTAAGCTTAGACCACTGCAGACAAAATGAAAACGTTGTACAGAAATCTGGACGTGTGCGTGGCAGCAGAAACATGCAAGTTCACCAAATCACTGCCAGGACACTCGCTAATGTTTCCCGAGGATCACATCTCCTGCTATGGTCTTATTCCTACTGTATAGAACATGCACACTCACCGACCCGACTATTAACCTGAACAGATTGTCTGACAGCACTCTCACTGATAAATCAAAGAGAAGAAGCATATAGTAAGATGGTAACTGTCATTTCCCCACAGCTGCCAGATCCCAGCTGTCACTTTGAAGGACGTGTTAGTGATAGCAAGGTATAGGAAAGAATGACTTTAGTGCTCTCACTATTTGAGGCCGAGCAAATCACGGTGTTTCTTCAGGAAATTCATTTCATATTCTAGCTGCTAATAAAGTTCCAGTACTGGATGAAATAGAGACTTCCACTGCAGACCTCTCCTACCAAAAATGTTGGCTGTCATTCTTATCCAGAAGCTTTAAATTTATGCAGATCATATGGTCTTACGTTACATGCTGCATAGTTCTATAGGCTTGTTTTGTCTGCAGCACCTCATGCTTCCTTCATTCTTATAACTCCATAAACCGCATGCCAATACAACCACTTCGGACTTAATGTCCTTCGTCAGGTAAGGCACTATATAGGCTGAAATTGCTAAACATCTGAAAAGGCTAGTGGCCCAGCTATGTCAGGCTTGAAATATTGCACAAGTCCAAGGTTGTACAGTGGTACCTCGGTTCAGGAACGCTTTTGTTCGCGAACATAGAGTTCGGCAAAAATTTGCTTCTGTTCGTGAACTCCGCATCGGGTGACTAACACAAAATCGCAGCCATCTTCACTGCTCGACACTGGTTGTGGCTTCCTCTAGTCGAGATTGCGGTCTGATCACAGTTTGATTTGGTTCACGACCAGAATCGTGGAAGCATTAAGTTCGTAAACCGAGGTACCACTGTACTTTCTACTGTAGTCAAAATTCCAGTCAGCAGCGTTGCACAATCAATACTGTTTTGTGTTACATCAGCCCTTCATCAGGGAGAATATATTGACAAGTAAAGAAAACCTCAAAAGTTGGGCACCAACTGTAAATTTTAAGGAGTGACAGCGACAAGCTAAAGAATGCAGAAATGCCTCTAAGCACACATAGGATGATATTTACAGAAAGGGCAGGTACACTACAGAAAAATGTGGACGTTTACAGAGATGAAAAGGCAGAAGGAAACGTTCGTCCATGCAAACAGGAAAGCTGCAGCCACACGTCTGGCTACAATCTGGATGCAATTTTTAATTTTTTTCTCTATGTGCATGCCCCACAGCAGTTTGTGCTCGTTAGAAAATAAATCCAGTCAACATTGTATAGAAAAGGAACAGTTCTTCAGGATATTAAAAAATGGATACCCAATGAAATGAAATTACCAATAGAATTTAAGACAAACTGATATTTCAGGCTTAGAGACAACATTTGGACAGAGAGGGCCAGTTTGTGGCTCTACTGGATCACAGACCTTTCCCTCTGCCTGAGATCACAAGACCAACGCCTTGGAGTTTGGCCATGTGACCACCATTGGAGCGATCCAAGAGCGGGAATTTCTTCTAGACAGGTAGATATTTAAACTGCTGTGTTACCAATTATGAGCACACTGGACATTGTTAGGATGGGTGCAGGAGAAAACCCGATTACGGGTCATTGACAAATACGTTTTACCTGCAGTTGGACTTCACAGATTAAGAGAACTCCTGAAAATATGTTTTACATTGGTGAATGTTTGTGGCATCACATGCCTGATATTTATCTCCTGATTTTTAGTTAATAAATGTTCCGTCACACACCTCTTGCTCATGGAAGTTTGTTTAGTGCAGGTATAAAACCGGTTCAATCATTTCTGCCTGACAGGTTAATGGTGCAGAAAAAGCAGTACCATATATTTAATCCTTTAATGGATGATGAATAAAATGACAGGATTAACTTCAGAGGTCAAAGGTCATACACATGTCCCATTTATTTTCAGTGAAATTGTATGGTTTGTATGTGTGCACGCATCTCAGTTCCATTGCTTTTGCGCATTTTTACGGCTCCATACGCGGCTATGTGTATGGAGCCATTTGCATATGTTGCATATGGTACAATACGCACGTGCGTATATGCGCGGTAGTGTGAATGAGGCCTTAAGGAAGTTGAAACAGACTTGTTGGCCAGATCAGCAGGTTAGGAAAAATAAAATAAAAAATAATCCAGCCACTACAGCCAACAATTGATAGGCTGCAATATATTAAAGATTTTGCTTTTGGGTTTTGATACATCTTTAAATCTGTATCACCAGCTCAATAATGAGGACAGCTGTATTATTAGCCCCATCAGTGGGGTACTTGAGGACTGGGGCTGAGAATCGCTGATGTCTGACAAAACCAAGATCCATTGATTATTTTTGTCTAAAATTCCTCTAACATTTTGCTTATTAGCATTTTAGAATCACTCCAGTTTTATTAGAGAATCTCTGTTTAGGATATTTTTATAGAGAGGAAGACAAACCTTGCCCAGTGCAAATGCAAGTGTATTCCCGGTTCATTGAAGTAGCTGCAATCATTCGAGATCCTGCAATTCAATTCACGGATAATGCATACTGTGACACTACCAAATGAGGTTTCTGCATAGGAGGAAGGAAAACATTTCCTCGTTTACTTGCACAGGTGAAGCCGGCAGCCGCACAGTTCACCCAGTGGCCCTCACCTTGAGGACTAGTTCTCACCAGATGCAGTCCGTTCAGTTTGGCAGCTGCATTCAAAATGCAGGAGATATGTGCATGGATCCCCAACTGATTGTTCCAATGATTTATATACCCCCAACATATTCTGCAACACTATACAATCGTTTAGACAAGAAACACTGACAAGCACAGATATCACCTTTGTGACATTTGTGTCCAGCCAATTTTTTTCTCCATGTGTTACGGGAAAAACGGAAATTACCGGACCTATGTTGATTTATGGGGGAATCGGATGTAAATGGATATGTGCCAATTTGCATCAATTCCCCCCGATCCACCATGATCAGATGAAACATTCATTTTTCTTGACATGGCAGAAGTTGGGGGTAATCTGATGTAAACGGATGCACGTTCATATAGATCCGGCTGCCTATAGACTAACATTGGGCTTAAGATCAGATCTGCTTACGGACCTAATGGGAATGTCCGCATGAAAAGGGGCCTTACAGCATTCTATATTCTGTGGCTGGGACTTTTAAAGTGACAAGTTCACTTTAAAAGTAAGAAAAAAAAAAAAGGGAGAGGCACCAAGTGTTGCGTTTGCAAGCAACATGCAACCAGGAACCAGACCACTGAAAACTAAAAATGAATGGACAGGTTACTCTTGGCGTCACAAATTAACAAAAATGTGACGTCAAAAAGAAAACCCATGAATGAAAAGGCCGAAACTCTTTGGAAAGCTTTGCTCAGGCCAAGCTATGGGGGGAGTAAAATGAAAAAAAATGCAGCTATTTCACAAATACTGGAAGAACAGATAAATCAAAATAGATTTCTGGCAAAGGTAGATAACAGCAGTCCATTAAAATAAAAAAAGGCAGCAATCCAATTCCCTAAATATAAAGTAGAACCTTTCAATTGCAAACAAATTCTAAGGACATTAAAATGAATCATGTTCATCGCACAGCTGCTGGTGTCCTCCATTATGTAAATCCCTATACAGTACTGCAAAATGAAGGGAGGCTCATACAGATCATGGGCCTCAGTAAAATGGGAATGGTTATTTCCCTACACCAACCAGATTTTCCCTTTCATGTTTTAGTGCAACATGAGCAAATAAAATAAGGGGAAACATCCTAAGGCTTTGGCTGCATAATGCAATTAGATTTGGAATGAACAGAACTTTATGTAACTTCACATCCAAACACATCAAATTCTAAGTCTCACCGCTCCAATCTCGCTCCCTGGATGGACTACAATCTCACACTTACAGGGTTATTCACAAAAGGGTGAAGAGATAGCTGAAACAAAGTGGTGAATTGGAGAATTTTTCCAGATCAGCTATGTTGTCCTAGATTGTTCACTTCTCCTGTCTTTTTCAAACTCTTCACCCTTTTGTGAATAACCCTGTTAGTTTAATGGGAGTGAGCTTGGAGAGGTGGCTACTTTACAACACAGACAGGCACAATGGGGAACAAAAAATAGCCACCCTCCAGAAGGAAGGATAGTGTCTGCAACAATTCAGAGATGATTTGAGAATCTACAGCTGACACACAAATAAGACATTTTTGCTTATAGTTCAGGTACTTGAATGTATTAGGATTTAACTCCTGAGTTAAGTGTCACTTTAAGCATCACTCATCAGCGAAACTTCAGTCGGCACGTGTCACAAAAAAAAAGGTCAGAAGTAGCAATTGTGCCTTACATATAATAGAGTATCCCTAGCTGTATTTATAGACCCATGTCTGCCATGTCCTCCTGCGTACCATCTGTTGCTGGTCACAGACCTTTTTAGGGCTGTTGCCCAAGAATGGGTTTTGCATTGCTGTGAAGAGAAAAAAGTTTCCTGTAAAGCAGAACGGATGGGACTGAGGTTTCCTGGACAAAAAAAAATAAATAAAAAAAAAAATACAAAAAAAAAAAATCACACACACTATTCACCCTTTCATTCATCATTTATCTTCTCTGTATTGTGGGATGGGAATAAAAACCACAACTTTCAATCTTCATCCTACAATTAGCATTCCACCAGATGGAACACTCGCTGCTTATCACTAAATATAGAACTGGATTTTATAAAGATGCATTTACAGCCCTATGATTCACTTTACCAATGTAAATAAAAAAAGACATTTTTATGTAGCCTGTTGCAAGATATTCATTGTATTTATATCTTCTATTGGAAAAAATCAGAAGCATATCCTACCCATCTGTAATTACTTGATGAAAGCCTTCACACAGACCCTGCAATCCCTCTACTCCCAAAATACCACTCCCATCCCTTCAGCTAACCCAAATCCATATCACAGCTAAATGTAAAACTGCAACACAATTATATGAAGCAGTATGGTCTGATTTAGAGAACACTTCCTAGAGACCTGGCAGTGATGGCTAGTACTGTAACAACGCATGTTAAAAGGTGCTATAGTTCAGAATCTATAGACTCTCCGCCTTTTGTGGGAACTTCCATATGAAATGTAATGCTATAAAAAATTAACTTTTCAAATCTGAATCTATGATTCTAAAACTGTCCAAAATTTCACAACACAATATGGCAACCTGGAGGCATTCCACAGAGCGCCCCCAGAAATGTAATTTCCTGCTTGTGCGATTGGCTCCTCTTAGACGCCTGCTTTAAGATACAAGACGACTTTGAGGCATGCCCTGAAATAGGACTTTCATTTTTGGCGAGATGCTCCATCGGGGCCCTTTTACACCCTAGCATTGTACAAAATGCATGATGTGTGTTTAAGCCCACACAAATCTCACCTAGCGTCCACTACCGTTCGTTGTGCTTCATTTGAATTAGGGATGCACCAATACCGGTATTTCCCATATCCAGTACGAGTACCAATATTTTTTTCCCCTGGTACTTGTCGATACTGAATACTGAGTACGTAAAGTCTCAGTCAAGAAGCCAGGCGGCATGTAAAGACAAGCCACCCGGCTTCCCGATTAGGAGGGAAGCCGCCCACACGAGAAAGCATGAAGCCGGCTTTCTGGCCAATCAGGAAGCCAGATGCTGTGTAATGACGTGGCACCCAGCTTCCCCATTGGCTGGGAAGCCGCATCCATGTTCACTCATCATGAGGTGACAAGGGAGCATGAAGCCGGCTTCCCCGCCAATTAGAAAGTCGGGCTCCATGCTCTCGTCACTTGCTGCCTGGCTTCCTGATTGGCCTGCTTCACAACCTAAGGCAGGCGGGCTTTTTTAGGGGAGCAGGAACCCGGCTCCCCCGCCAATTAGAAAGTCGGGCTCCATGCTCTCGTCACTTGCTGCCTGGCTTCCTGATTGGCCAGCTTCCGACCATCAGGAAGCCGGGCAGCAAGTGACGAGAGAGCATGGAGCTGGCTTCCTGGCCAATAAGGAAGCCGGGCAGCGTGTAATGTCGCACTGCCTGGCTTTCTGATAACGGAAGTATCGGGCTAGGCAGAATCGGCAACGATACTAGTATTGATATCGGTGTATCCCCAATTTGAAATGGCACCCAAACGCACGTCCTGGCAGCCATGCACAGCACAATGTTGGATATTGCAATACCATGCATTATGGAAAATAGTGCATGCATTTTTTTTTCACCATACCATAAGGTGCTGGGGTGCAATGCAGAGCCACCGGAAGGTGCGTTGGGGAGTTATTCACATGAAAGGCAACGCACAAAGCCACGTTACAATATGTGCGATGCAGTGAGATAGCAAGCGCTAAGCGCTAAGTGCAGGATGCCGTGTGGTTAGCACAACGCTATTGTGTGAAAGGTGTTAACTACTTCTAAAATGGATGAAGACACTGCAACTTTCCTTATTAGACCTCTGAAAGTGCACCAGGTGGTTATAATGTACACATTATTCAGCAGTCTGAAAAAGACATGAAACAAACATCTATTTCTTCAGAAAAGAAAAACTGCAGGAATCTGCAACAAAGTTTGTTCAATTCCAGTAAAGTAAAATCGATCACCCAGGGTGGGTTTTTTTGTTTTTAATACAAAAACAACCACACCAAACCTTTCTAGTTCATATTTACCTTATATAATAACCTGTATATCGAATCTGTGCAGTACACCTATGGCTTTGCAGGCACTTAAAGAATTGCAATAATCAGCTGCAGTCACCGTCTACCTCTGAAGGCAGTTGGGTTGAAATCGGAGGAGGTGGAGGTGGCCTAACCCCACTGAACAAACTGGGAAAAGAAAACGCAAACAAAAACATGTGCCACATTCTCTCAAATACCTCCCACATGCAGCCCCTCCATCAAAGCCTTTGTGTAATGATATCTATAACATGCAGTGTGTGAGGTTTAGAACGCTGCCTCCGGGCTCTGCTTTATTGTGGAACACTGAGATGAAGCTTTGTGGGACTGATTTCGGCACCGTGCAACACAGAAGAGAAAGCCAAAACACACTGCAGCCTAGACTTCAATTAGTGAGAGCGGAAAGACAGCGCTTTGACTTTCTACAATCTGAACAATGGGTAAAGAGTGGCGGTTCCTATATACAAACAAAGCCCAAATACAGAGATTTCTATGTACACAAGGGTTTATATAGACTGGAGAGAGGAAACAT
>NW_017307241.1:515744-522467 GCF_000935625.1 Nanorana parkeri | reverse complement strand
ATGTGTCATTTCAAATAGGCTTGTGGTTTCAAGTTTCTGAATGCTACTGTGAAAACAAACGCCTCACATTAGTCTGAAAACAGGACAACTGCTTCAGCTAAATAGATGGATGATTGCATGGACCATAGAACAAAAAATAATAAAATAAAAATCAGCCATTAGTGTCCTCCACCAATGTTAAAACGTAACTCCAGGATTTTCAAACGTTAACCCTTGCAGTGCTGGGGTAGCCCCACTACAAAGGTTAACGGCTCATTTTTGTCTAGAGAACGGAAGATAGTTCACCCGATCCTCAAGCCGGTGGCAGCAAGTACTCACATCTCTCCCCCTCCACTCCAGCTGTATGTCCCTCGGCCCCCTCACGTCTAATGCATGACAATGGAGCTTGCACAGACGTGATGACGTCAGTGGGGCTTAGAGAGGGAGAACAGAGGCCTTGGGGACCGGTCTAGCACCCCAAGTCCAAAATGAGCAGTTAACCCTTGCAGTGCAGGGGTAGCCTCACTACAAGGGTTAACGTGAAAATCCTGGGGCTCCACTTTAAAGTTTCCAAAATCAGAAGTTTAACAGGCAACAGGGCAGGGTTGACACCATTCACATAAGGAAATTGGGAAACTAAGTGCTTGCAGAGTCTTTAAATGCAAACTGAGCTCCGGAAGTCGTCAGGCAAAGGAATAGTCACTAGTATTGCCTCTGGTCTCCCCCTGACTTACTATGCCTTGATCTGTGTTGGGGCAGCCATCTGGGAAGAAACAGGGCTTTGCTTCATGTCCAAGCCTCCAAGGAGGAGAAAAGTGATCAGCACAGTAGTGACATCAGCAGATATCACTCCAAATCTTCCAACTAGCAGTTAGAGGTAGTAGTTTCTTAGATCTCACACTGCTGATATACAGCTATGCGGCTGTAGGAACACAAGTGCCCAGGCACCCTCACATTCCAGGATGTGTACTGTTTTTTAAAAGGAACAGAATTTTTTTTTTACATTTTCACTATAAAATTGGAGTAATATTTTTAGATGTTCTCTGTAACATAGCAAATTTTTTTGAGTTCACTTTAAAAAATGGATACATCACAGGAAAAATGTGCATGTACCTCAACATGTGCTTATGCCCTAGACTAGATTAACTAGATCCTCAACTCCACTATCTTATCACATTTCTTCGTATATACAATCCAACCACGATGCCCTATGCCTTTATGGAACATACAGTGACTGCTCAACCATTTTTGGACATAACCTAGATTTATGTTACCAGCCTTCTCATTTCCTAAGCTCGGCTCAATGCCACCACACTATGGATACAAATCCTATGACCTGCTGCTGCCAGCCAATCATGTGGTCAAGTAACTGTTCCAGCTCCTGCACAGACCCTATATATTTTGCGGATTTCATTACTTCAAGGGGGCAGCTGCATGTAGAAAGAAAAAAAAAACAGGAACAGCTTTGCCTTTTAACTTTCTTTCATGTACAGGTGAACGTAGCAAAATTAAGTCTACTTGCAGGATCTGGAAGTAACGCTACTGCCAGCATATTGTGCATAATGCCACATACATCTCGCAGAAAAGCAGCATCTGCAATAGTATTAAATAGAACAAAAAACTGCACCTAGAGAGCCCTGCACTCCCATGAGAGAATATGAGGTGATTTTACGGAGTTGTAAGTTTTTCCTGGCTGTGGCATTTTCTTTAGCATATGTCTCATGCCAAAGAGGAAAGAAAGGGTGGATAAAGGACTAGACCATGGGCAGAGGACAGGATGCCAGTCTTTGGAAAATTTAAAAAAGCCTCAGCTATAAAAAGATGCAGCATTTCACATCACATTGATGTGATACATACTTAAAGGAATACAATTAAAGAGGAGCGTTTAGGAAAGGACACCAAGATCTACAGAGGCTGTGTCCAGTCTATGGTGGTCCCTCGGGGCTTCCTTACCTTCTTGACATATTTTGTTCCATTTCTACCTTGTAGGAAACTGGTAAGAAATTTATGTAAGCTACTACTGTTCTAATGGAAATTTTAGTTGCTTGGCTGCAATGCTGATCCATATGGCGATGGTGATAATACTTTAACCTGTATTTCAGCATGCTTGATTGAGGTCTCCGACTCAGTACTGTTGAAGTCGGGTAGCTAGCATTTTCAGACTAGGTCAGCAAGGGGATCAACCATATTTCCCTAATGACAGGTTTACTTAACGGTAATTGTGTTAGGGGGAATATGGAGGCTGCTATTGCTGAGCTTTCCATCTGAAAAGGCTAGTTGCCAGGCTGCAATGTAGACTCTTGATTCAGTACGAATAAGAAACAGGTAAAAGTTTAACTTTATCTGCTCAAACGCTTATATCAATAATTGTTTGCAACTATTAGTGGGGTACACCAGCCAGGTCACTAGTGTCTTTAGATGAAGATCTGACATGCTTACCTGAAGTACAGACTTTAATGTGGTTAAAGAGACTATGAATTGATTTGTTCAGGTTATTAGGCCCTCTCTGCTGGCTTTCTACTATATTAGCTACGGAAATCTAAAAGGTTTGGACTAATGTCTTTATTCAACCTCAAATACTATGTAACTATGTTTGAAATCGGTTACAAGATACAAAAAAAAAAAAAAGGTCATTACCGAGAATAAATGTGCATTAGAAAATGATGGCCCTACGAAAGTAGTTGGGACAGTAATAGAAATGTACTATTTTTGGATGAATGGTTTCATTTGTCAGCACTTCAGTCTCAGCACTGCATCATTGGGCCTGTAATTATAGTGATCAAGAACCGAGAGCTGGTAAGTTTGTTGTAGGGCATTGTTTCTCCCATGGAAGAATCTGAAGGCATGTATGGAATTTCTCCAAAACTCTCATTAGTGAGCCAGTATCTACTACTAGGAACAAGAGGCCATACCAGATAACCCAAATTTTTGGAACTTCCGTACTGCTACTTAGTGGAGCAGGTAATGAGTGGAGATGTTCACCAACCTCATTTGGCGGTTCGTCATTAAGTAACCTATTCTAGGTTTATACATCATTGCACAGCAAGTCATCAGAAGGATCCAAGAAAGGTCTGCTTTAAAGATACCCTGTCGCCAACTTAAAAAAAGCACATAGAAAGCAAATATTTTACATGCTTAATTGGAGTGTTTTTCCTTTCCATAAATTTGTATTCAATTGCACAGATGTGCCTTTAAAAAATTGACTAGTCAATTCCCCAACACCTCTCCTTGCACATCACAGCCCTCTGCTCTTCTGGAGTGTCCAATTACTCTCTATACTGGCCAAGGTCCTTCACCCATTCCATAATAACCTTTTATGTAGCTGGTGAGAGTCTCTTTAAGACCCCTAAAATTTCTGACTGGTTGCTCACCAGTGACCTCAACTTCAGCAGCAAAAAGTGAGCTGCACAAGACATTGAAAATTCAAACGTCATGTATGGAGATTGACACGACCTATAGTTCAAGATTTCAAAATGCAGAAGCCCCTAAGTACACCAGACAGATGAGTCATAGCTTCCTGTCAAGACGACATAAGGAAATCATTTTGCCTCATCAATATACAAACGCCTGGAAAACTCCTACTGCTGTTAAAAAAAAAAAAAAAAAAACAACCATAAAGGCCACAGAAGATTTCCATTGCTGGCGACTTGGTCCCTGTGGATTCTTCTGCAAGACACTGGTTTGTGTGTCGCCAAAGTTACTTTGTTGTTGCCCTAAACCAGCTGTGCCTCTAAAGACAGCACTCGCATATCTAAGCTGAAGAGAAAGACAGTTGTAAATCCAGGTGAAACTTCTGTCAGAGTGAACCATTAACTTCCAAATGACAGAATGGAGAAGTCAATTAATCCCTGTTAGAGCATGCCTTGGCCTGCTGACCGGCCCATGGAGAAATAATTCACTTCCCTGAACACATCAAAGTAATAACAGGCTTGTAATGACAATCTGCCGAAAGGAAGAGCTGAGGCTCTTTATGAGAGTTGAAGCTAGGCAATGAAAAGGACTTTAACATGGCAGAGTTTACAAGAGCTATGCTATTCACCAATAAGCAGCCTCTAGATTTTACCTAATTAAAAAGGTAGTTTCTCCAAAAATATATGGCAAATAAAAAAAATAGGCTTTTTATACTGGAACAAGAAATGTCTGTCAGTGACAACTGATATGACTAAATAAATAACTTGGTGACCTATATGTCTATATACCTTAATGCGGAAGAATAGAAAACTTTTCATCTTTGCACCATCAGAAATGTATGATACATACTACTGGTAGACCAGTGATCACCCAGTCTTCCCTTTGCTGGGATACTAGTGAGGTCACTAAGTAAATGCATCTTGCTGCACTCCTTACTGGATTCGTAGATGTCCTGGGAATAGAGGTGGGTGCTTGTAGTGACCACGGATGGCGCCGTGAAAAGTATGCCGAAATAAAGGATGTCACCAGCACACCATTTGTAGTGATCAGCAAAAGTCCATTTTAATGAACTTGCCATTCAATTGCAAGCGCTTTCAGGGCCACAGGGTCCCCTTCTTTAGGGTCATTCTGAGCCTGAAGGGGACCCTTTGTGGCCCAGATAGCGCTTGCAATTGAATGGCAAGTTCATTCAAATGGACTTTTGCTGATCACTTCAAAATGGTGTGCTATTGACATCCTTTATACTAGTGAGGTCACTGGCGCATGTGCACTTGAAGCCTCAGTGCTGGCACCTTGGCCACACCAAGATGTGCAGAGCGAGAGCCTGGCTGGGGACAGCGATAGAATAATTGCGAGGCACTTTTTACCATGATTTTTCTCTTTCTTCCTGAAACCCCATGTGATCAGCAATGCCACTGAAGTTTGTGCACTTTGCATTGAAAGTAAGGCTTGGCTTTGTCTGTGCATGGATGAAGTTACGGTGGGGCAGAAGCAGAAAACCTTGGCACTCCAGCTGTTGCGGAACTACAAGCCCCATGAGGCACTTCAAGGCTCTGACAACCACAGACATGCCTCCCGGAGAATTTTAGCTTCAATGCTTGCTGTGGGCAACACATTTACTCTACTTTTTACATTGGGCCCTTTAATATATAAAGGCACACAAAAATCAAACGAAAAAGATTCAAGTAAACAGCAAACCATTTCTGTTGGCAAAGTAGATTGTGAAAACAAAAATTGCAAATGCGGAATACCATTTTACTTGTTTAATTTTCAGAATTCTGCACATGTAGAACAAACAAGAAATAGAAACTTCTTTATAAATAACAAAGAAACCCTCCAAGGGACAAATTACAACATCTGAAATGAAGGGTCGTGTTACCCACAGCAACCAAACTCCAGCTGTGATCTTCAAACAGGATATCCAACAGGCTTAAAGCCGACACATCAATGGGACATTCATAAATCAACCAGCCCTGACAGAGATAAGATAAAAGTAACAACTACAGTAATAAAGCAGCTTACACAATTTACTGACAAGATGGAATACATTATCTCATGTACTGCAAATCTTCTGAGTCACATGTCCTGTCCGGACCTCCAAACATCACGTCAGCTGGCACTCTTAGGTACTCTGGACTGTGAACAGGCTCACATTATTACTTGCTGTTGTATACGTTACAAGTCATACAAACTATCCAAGCAGGGCAGAAGCACCAATGCTCATATTATAAAGCATATAAAACAGATAAAAGTTTATGCGATATCAGGAACATGAACTGAGAGGCCACTAATGTGGATGTGTCTTTTCTAAAATCCCAATACATTAGAAATATGAGTTTCAGGATCTTGGAGAAAGTCGTCAAGAGTGATAAAGCCAAGAAACATTAGCAGATCCACTCAAAGAAAACACAAAAAGCAGGAGGAAGAGCGGAATACTTGTCCTTTGGATACAATACCAGAGAACCAGTGCCACAGTTCTAGCAACGTATCCTTAACCCCTTCAATGACCCTCAAGGCTAAAACCTAGTTCTGTTGCGGATACGATAATTGTACATTCAGTATCTCTTTTGAAGGTGTAAAGCTGGCCACATGCAGTTGGATATTTCTCTTTTCCAGCCGCTGGGAAAACTAAACAGCATGGATGGAGGGATCTCCCTTGTCCACGACAGCTGGCACCGGCACCCGTAAGAAAACCTAACCAGTGACTGCAGTCATTATTCGTCCAACAATTTCCACCATGCTCAGTCAATTTTTCAATCATAGCTTGTTCAACCGGGTGGTGCCTACGGGGCCATCGATGGACCAAAATGTGATAGTGTATGGCCAGCTTTTATCCCACCCAACTTCATCCACATCTATTTGCATAGCTTGGGGAAGTGTCCTGTCAGAACAAAGTATTGGTAACCTGCACAATAAGGACACAGACAAAAACATTTTTTAGTAGAGCAGGATAAGAGCTCCCATGGGCAGGACCTTCCTAACCATATTGTAGTAATTTGTATTGAAACTGTAATGTCTTCTTTATATCTACTAGATTGTAAGCTCTCCCAGGGCCCTTCGAACCCTATTGTAGTGAAATTGTATTGTCCTTTCTCCCCCATTTTGTAAGTGCAGTGCAAACTGTTGTCGCTGTATAAATCCTGAAAAAAATCATAATTCCTAAAGTATTTGTGCTGTTTGCACCTGCCCGGTGAACCCCCCCCATCTTGTACAGACATCACAAGGACTAGAGGTAAAGGATAATATATTTCTTAAAAATGGTTGCAGGCAGTAAGAGAAAAAAAAAAAAAAAAAAAAAAAAACCCCCCACCGGGTTTGATTTTACCCTATTCA
>NW_017307241.1:499693-515412 GCF_000935625.1 Nanorana parkeri | reverse complement strand
AAAAAAAGGTAGCCATACACGGCTTGGATTTCAGCTGATTCAGCAGAAAATGCGAGCCACAGGTGGGACTGTCCGCAGCAACCGGGTTTAAAAAAAATTAAATTTGTCTTTATTCAAACTCAAATACTATGTAACTATGGGTGGAAAACCCAACATTACAGTGACTGCATCCCATCAGAGGTAGTCTCTTTTCAGGAGTTCAGGCAGCTGCAGATGTCCAAATACAATAGAAGGCATTGAAGAGTCCTCAATCCACACAGTTTGCTGTGCATTGGGGAATCAAGTGACTTTCATTCAGCCCACAGGCTGTCGAGGAAAAAAAGTAATCTTATAAAACTAAAGTTTCCAGATTTATTGTTTAATTTAGATCAGGGTGGACAAATTATTATTGAATTCAGCAGCCAGTAGGATTTTCTTCAAGGTACCAATTCCATTGGTAACTAAAGAATAACTCCAGGCGTCGGCTGTAATTTTATAGGAGCATTTGCTACCTGGCCCCTGGGATCTGTGCAGCCCCGATTTAGATGCAAGGGTGTCTGGCTAGATGTAGAGTATGCTTTGAAAATTTTTATTTTGCCACCCAAATCCGAATTAGCAGGTTTGTTGTAGGATTCCATTATCAGCACGGACAGATGCGATGACACTGATAATACATGGAAAGTCAAATTTGAATGTTAGTATGGATAACAACTCTACATTCTATAGCACTTAAAAATATATATAATGTCTGTGTCCAGATATTATTCTAGTGGTTTCTAGTTTTTTCCTTCCAAATAATAATTAAAATGTCTCTTTTCAATCCACAAACGAAGCTTACTCTCAGGAAGTGTCTGAGAAGCATCTACAAAAAACATAAAGACTAACTTACTAATGGGGTGTTTCTGTTCCAAGATGGAAAAAAAAAAAACCACATGCAGACATCAAAACACATGCAGCGCAGCTATAGAACGTCCATTATTCTATGTGTGGTCATCCAATCCGAACAAAGCTCAAATCTCTGAGTTATCAGCTGCCAGTAAGTGAACTTGAGAAATTGTAAAAACTTTGTACGCAGGAAGGTGGAACTGCGTCATGCATGTCTATGATGTGACAGACAGAAAGTCTTAAGTGCTGAACTCCTTAACCAGAAGCACGTTCCCTTCACAACGCATTAAAAAGAAAAGGCTTTTTTTTTTTTCTTTTACCAGGAAAAAATTATCTCTGCTGACCTTTGATTGCCGTTACTGTCTGTCTGGCACATTGGTAAAAGTTAGATAATAAAAGGATCTTAGAGGCCGCTACATACAACACAGATGCTTTTCTTACCCAGATTAGTTTAGAAAGTCTCAATGTCTACAGGCTGTACAACTAGCCACTTCAAAATGCCAAGGCCATGCTCATTTAGGACAGGGCTATCCAGCTGGTGTCCTATTAAAGCTGAATTGCAGACCAAAGACAAAATGCATCGCTGAAAAACAAGTGGACCGTTTTAAGCAACAAAAGGAGTTTTAAAAAAGGAGAACTATGAGGAGAGTGCTTTTCACTCCTCATAGTTCTAGCCGACCTGTGACAATGAGACTGTCACAGGTTGGCTCAGTAGATCGGGAGGTGAGCGAACACATACCGGCGTTCGCTCACCTCTCGATCCTGTCACGGCTCTCTGCGTGACAGGGGAGGGGCTGGATTTCCCCCTCCCCGCCAGCGCTGACTGGTGGATCGGACGGGGGAGGGGGCGGGTACAGCTGGCTCTGCCTCTAGATAGACACAATTGTCGGGATACGCTTCAGCTGAGGCATCTCAGTATACCGTGAGCAGCTGCTCGCGGTATACTGCGGCGTCTCAGTATACCGCGAGCTGCAGCTCGTGGTATACTGAGCCTAAGGTGGCGGGAGGACGCTAGTTTGTGTCCTCCCGTTACCCTAAGGAGAACTATGGGGAAAAGACTTAACCTCATAGTTCTCCTGTAACTCTTTTCAGCTTGATACAGGCACCCCTGCTCGGTAGTAAAGTGAGGTTATGGTCCATTTTGCAGACTACACAACATTTAATTAACAGGCAGGATCGAGGACTCACTCCAGTCTGACTGGTCAATGAAGGAGCAGCAGCACTAGAATCAGATCCAACCCTGTGCTTTACGTGTCACACCTGTTTTATTATACTTCAAATAAAAGGATTACATTGGGGAGAGTGCATAACATTCCTTTCCGACAATGGGATTACAGGAGATATTCAGGTACTTGTGCCAGCTCTAAAAATATTATAAATATATATATATTTGATAAAAAAACACAAATGGGTTAAAGCAGTGGTTCTCAACCTGTGCAACCTCCGGACCCACATTTGTACTTAGTCATTCATTTGCAACCCAAGTCGAACTTCAATGGAACACATGGCATTGCGGTACTGCACGTTGTGGTGCGGGCGATTGAACTGGGGACAACGGTGCGTCTGTGGTGCCATTCAAATGAATGGCAGCGCAAGAGACCTCCCACACCAGAACGCATAGTAGGTTCAACTGCATGGCACAGTGCATTCATTGCACAGGACTGTGCGATTAAACACACTACTAGTGTGAACGGACCCTCAAAAACACTGACTCAATTTTTTTCTTTTTTTATGATGCACCCAGTCTCCCTACCTTACGGGAACTGTGGTGGATCCTCAGCCTGGGGTCCAGTGTGGGTTGCTGTGCTGTGACGGAGCTCCATCCATATGTGCATTGCTTGTACAGCTCCCTTGTGCGCCCTGTAGAGGTGCTGGTAGCCAGAATGTGACATCACTCCCGTCCAGACACCTCTACAGGTCATGTAACGGAGCTGTAAGCAATGCACGTATGGATGGAGCTTCCTCACGGCCATAGCTCCATCCCGCTCCATCCCACTCCACCTCAAGCTGACACTCAGTGCCGAGCAGACTATGAATGGCTGCTTGGTGCAGTACTGTGCTAGGGGGGAGGCTGAGAAGCCTCTCACCTAACAAAAGTGGAAGGCACGGGATGACCCACAACCCACTTTTGGGTCACGACCCACCAGTTGAGAATCAAGGGGTTAAAGGGTATTTAAAGATTAAAAGCTAGGCAGACACAAGTTAATGAAGTTCTGTGTTCTTGGTGCGGCTTGGTTTCAGCCCTTCGAGATGTCCCTGTACAGAGTAGGAGATGAAGAACCAGCACAAGGAACTCACAGGATTGTATGCTGACAGGAGGAGAAAGACAACTAGATGAGCCTATAACGGTGAAGTTTCTCCTTTGCTGTCCACTACCAGGTTGGAGGCAGGTCCATGACAACCTGAGCATATAGGATGTGGTCGTGAATGATGCCGACAGTCATTCAACCCAGAAAACATGACATTTAATGGCTGTAAAGAAGCATTGTGGTGAACATCTTTGGATTGAAGGTAATTATTGTAGCAAAAGCTGCTTTTTCTCTTTTAGGAAAGAGATGTGTGTTCCCTGGAGCTCCGATATACTCAGTTAATCCCTTTATTTGTAGTTGGATCTGGTCATCAAGGTCATGTAACCAAAAAGTAATTGAAACAAAAAAAGGAAAACAGTGTTCCAAGTGGGGATCACTGTAAAAGTGGTTACTGATAGACCGAGAACGATAATTTCTTATAAAAGTATAAACTTTATTGTGATACAAAACATCAAATTACCGCACCATCAACACTGCTTCTCAATAGATTTCATAAAAGAACAGCACTGTTGCAGATCTATTTCAAGATACGATTACAACCGATTCTTGAAATAGATCTGCAACATTAATTACCTTGATCCAATACCATCGTCTAATGGGGACATAATCACTGAAAGAAATCAGGTGTTAAAATGGGAATATCTCCCCGTTTAAATCCTTAAAGATTTTGCTGTGCCGTAGACTGTGTGGGGCCCATAGGATAAATGAATGAGTGTTTGAGTGCTACGAACAGTGCTGTTCTTTTATGAAATCTATTGAGAAGCGGTGTTGATGGTGCGGTAATTGATGTTTTGTATCACAATAAAGTTTATACTTTTATAAGAAATTATCGGTCTCGGTCTATCAGTAACCACTTTTACAGTGATCCCCACTTGGAACACTGTTTCCTCCTTTTTTCTCTTTTAGGCCCTGTTCACACCAGGGCTGTGTGGTTGCGCGGATATGTCCGCGCTGAACCGCCAACATGAACAATCCCATACATTCCTATGGGGACCGTCCATGCAATCGCGCGGCTCCATGTGATCTGAACCACCTGCTGCCCAAAATGCTCCAAGCTATTTTTTTGCGCTGATGAGCGAGTTTTTAATTGCGTTTAAGCTCTGAAAAGCGATTAACGGTAAAAAAACGCCCTTACAGAAATGGTGTTAAAACGCTTCCGCCCTGGTGTGAACAGGACCTTAATGGGCTGGTTTTTTTTTTTTAATGTTCAGCTTAAACCAAATATACACCACTACAGCTCAATACACAAAAAGTATGTAGAGCTACTTACTAGCAATATATACCACAGGTTAAAGCTTAAAGTGGACCTTTACCCATTTGCATAAAAAAAAAAAATTAAAAAAATTCACATCAACGTGCACCTCTGCATGCCGATATGAAATCATCTTCTATTCATTAAGCATATTTTGCTTTTACTTACAATGATTGTTTTTCCATTTCCTGGCATTAGTGATGTAATCAGTGCCCAAGCGTTGCATCCTGGGAAGATTACATCAGCAGAGAATTGCTCGGAAATTTAACGAGATCTCAGAGAAAGGCATTTTGCTCTCATGAGACTGTGTATGGTCACATGTCCTAGTCACATGTGCAAGCGTTGGTGAAATTAAAAAAACATGGGGTATGCAAAGAATGAAAATCCAGCAATTATCTAAACGTGTTTGTAGATTGTCATTTCTAAAAGGTGTGTTTTTTTGCCATTTCAAAAGATTAAAAAAAAAGATCAGGTTCTCTAACCTCCAAAGAAATAAAGAATGTGGTCAATTTTCTAGTACATAATTGTGCTTATGAACATATTTCTTGCTTCAAAATCCAAAAAGAAACTATGCAATTCACAATGTAAGAAAGAAGCCTCCAATGTTACAATTACATGTAAACCTTTAACCTATTCTTCAATACTCTGCCAATGTAGAATGACATTTTAATAATAAAGGGACTAAGCAGGCAGGTGAAAGTCTTAAAGAGCCCTGGAAATATGAAGATAATGGTTAATTTAGCTGGAGTGACGTTAGCGGGTCTTTCCTGGAATTAGGAAGATCAGTGGCTGGCAGACAGTCTTCATTAGGCATTCCCTTTTCCTATATTCTGCTTATTCAAGATGAATTGTCAGTGAAAGCTTACAGCCAGGAAGCTGCTCCATGGAAAAGAGCTTCTTTGTAAACAAACACTTGTATGTTTAGCGCAGCTATTCAGATCTGCAGCAGTCAATGCAGACTTCCAGGAACACAAAATGACAGGCTTGGATTATATAAAACAGGCTTGTGTTTATTCCTTTATTCCTGAAATGCATTAAATCCAGAGCTGCAGAAATTCAACTGCCCCTCGGCACAGAAATATCAACGGGAATAGGTTTATTTGATGAAAAAGGTGCATTTAATCTACTTAAGTAAAATAAACAACATTTTAAAAAGGGATTACTTGATCAAAAACAGTTTTCTTCTTTTAACCAATAAGGGAGAGCTATAAGCATGGAGGGTCTCGAGGGGTTTTGGGAGCTAAAATTTTGGTCATTTTAGAACTTCTGGCTAGAAAACCATTTCACAAATCTAGTCACACAATGGCAAAATCTGTCATCTGACTTTTTACCCTTTGTATGATCCAGATGTTTGACGAGTACAGACAAATAAAACTCCTCAGTCTAAAGCCAAAGTGGGCTGGGCAGCCAACAAGCAAGCAGAGTAAGTTAGCATTCCGGGCAATGTTCTGGAATGGAAAGGACAACTCACTTGTCACAGACACATGTGAACTACATAGGATCTACTGTGGATGGAATCTAGGTATAGGTAACAGTATAACAGGTCACTGAGCCTGTACAATTTCCAGGTATCACTTACAAGTCCTGGCACCAACTTAAAACCCAGAATGTAGCAGGTAAAGTTCATCTCAAATCAGCTCATCAGCTTCCAGCTAATAAGAATGGAGAGCTGCTTGGGATTTGGCAGCCATTCATTGGGGTGATAAGGTGCTAAGACTACTAAACTATCTCATGGAGATCATCTTCTACTGCTCAACAAAACAAGCCTTTCAGTCAACACTGCTCCTTAAGGGTCAGGCAATTCTTTTTTCTGCAAAATGCAATGAATGCAGATAGGATGCAAATAAGAGACCGCTCTGCAGCTGTTATATCAGCACTCACATCATTGGAAAAGGAAATTAACTTGGAAACGCAGGTTTGATACTCTTCCCATGTTAAATCCAGAAGTAAAAACTTCAAAAGGAATATGAAAAGCCAAAACATAAAATTTTCATTTTAGATAAAGTAGGGAATGGTTAAGACGAGTGATGAACCTGGGCATGACGCAAACCCAGGTAGCCAAAGCCTGCTCAAAACTCTGACCACCACCAATGAGCTGTACTGGGGATCATTCTCCACCCCGCAGCTATACATCACAAAAGGGACAGGGAATGCCACACCACAACTGCCTCCAAAGATTGGGTCAGGAGGAGGGGATGGCAGTCAGCGTTTTGGTCAGGCTTGGAAGAACTCAGGTGAACTGGGTTTGCATTAAACCTAGCCTCATCTCGAGTTGAGGACCATTAGGTTTTTTTTTTGTGTGTGTGTCCCATCATGGATATTTCATAGGTTTGTGTTTTTTTTGCGTCCAGTCAGGGATATTTTCTTTCACTTTCTATCTCAGACACAACAGGAAATAAAGGAACTCTTCAAAGCAAGGGGAACTATGGAAATGTTAAACTCCTAAGACTAAAACAAGTTTGGACTTTACACCCACTTTAAAGTAGAACTTCAAACCAAAAAGAAAAAAACGATTATATATGTATGTATGTTGCTGCAATATTCACCCTCAATCTAGAGATTTCCCCAAAGAATGTAATTTTGGTCACTAGATGTCCTGATGGCCAGCATCACTCAACCCACTTCCTCTGAGCCCAGATTGTCCTGGACCCATCCCATCCAGTGGCTGGACGGTGAAAGGAGAAGTAGCACAGTGATGAACTCATCTCTTCCTCACTCTGCTCTCATTGGCATGCTTCTTATCAGCATATGAATTGGCTGGCTCATTTCACAACTTCCTCCTCTCCCAGTCCCGCCCTGCTGTACAGGGACTGTAAAAAGGCTGATGCCAGGTCAAGTTTGGCCACTTAAACGGCTTGCATAAAAAAAATAATGTAGTCATGATTACAAAGCTGCATTATTTGTGTATTTTATATCTGTCTAGAGTTCATCTTTAAAGCAAAGCAAAAGTGGTGAACAGGACACAGTGGCATGCAGAACTTGGGTCTTGGGATCAGCTCCCACGAAGGACATTACTATAATATATATATATTTTACCATGTCTAAAAAGGGACAGCCGACTAACTTCAGGGATTATGTGATTGGCTCAATGTTGGCGTTCTATAAAATAGGTAACATAAAAAACTGTAAATAGAGTAGGCCTCCAAGTTCCTAAGACTTGGCTGGGATAACTTACTAAACATGATCCGGAGTGCCTTTTAGAAAAAGGCATGAGGTTTATACCAGAAACCCTCACTATCAATTACCTGCTCGCAACCTGGCAAACAGATCAATTGGCTCTCTATTCGGCTTCTTACCCAGACCACAACATTGACATGTGTACAGAGTTTACCATGTAATCTTTGTTAATTAGAATGAACTCTATGTATTGTTAGATAAAATGCTCCGCAAACAATGATAAAAGTAGCAATGGTTCTACATTCCTCGTCAATGTGCCAGCCTGTTAGCAGACTTGGCATCCAAAAGAACTGGAAACCACACAAAAGGAAAAAAAAAATAAAAACCCAAAAAACAAACAGATTAACAGAACAACAGAACAATTGGACCGCCGGATTTGTGGTTTTCTGAAATGCTATTCCAAAATAGCGGCTCTGCCATAACGCTTTATGAATGACAAGCATATTACACAGATACAATTTACTGGTTTGATTAAATTAAGATTGGGACTTTTTGCTTTTAGTTCTGCTAAGTAGAGCTAAAAACGCTTGGCGTCACGATTTACAATTAGTGAGAGGAATTATTGTGGAAAATTCTGGATCATAACTTCTAAAACACATTCAAATAAAAAGGGGAAGTAAAGCTTCCCTCCAGGTAGGCTATGGCAGAAGAGACTGTGTAGAGGTGCCCATACACCTTACGATCGTACGCTAATCGTATGCGATCGCGTTTTCGTCCGATAACTGCAAGGTTGATGGGCAGTGTAGCAAATACTGTGCAGTCGTACAACTTTTGACTTTCAAGCAGGTTTGAAAACTTTGGTCGATCGTACGATTTTCACAAGGTTGGTGGCGTTTCCATACGCCAAAAATCATACGATCTACACTGCTCATGTGAAAACGAATACACGTGCGGTCGATTGCCGCAATTCGTCCAGGTGCTTTTCTTCAATTACGGCTAATTGAACCTTGCGATAATCAGGGCAGGATGGGGCCGCCGTACGAAAATCGTACAATGTTTCGATCAGCCGAAAAAAAGTGTCGTACAATTATCGTAAGGTGTATGGCCACCTTAAGGCTTCAATCAAGCTGGGCAATTTGGGTTCCCTATGCCAGGAATCCCAAATGTTCCGTTTAGCTGCAGCACCTGTTCATTTTAATGACCAGGTGTCGGCGGCCGAAGCGGTAACCGGAAATCCGCATGTAAATTGTGATTTGATTACATGCAGTTTGGAATTGGTCACTGGATGCAGGATAGATGCATCCAGATATAGTAATCTATTCCAAACTGCTTCCAATCTTATCACATACAATTGCATGCGGACTGCCACCGACAGATGCGGCCACTGTAACCCAGTCATTAACTTGAATGGGTACACTGGCCACAGCTAAAAACAGAGCATTTAGGATTCCGGTCACAGGAATCCATGGGTTCCTGCTGAAGGGATCCCAAGTCACATAGTGGATGAAAGCCAAGTCTATTCTGCCATAAAAGCCTCCTACCCACCCACACATTTTTCTGTATGCTGAACCGCACATGTGCAGCTCAGTGCACAGACCTTGCATGCCAAGATGAACTAACTCTCATGCACATGTGCGAGGGTTATATCACGTGGCCAATTAAGAGGCCAAAAGTGCCAAACCCAGAGAAGGACCGGGTACAAGATGGAAGTGTTGGCGAGGGAGGAGTGCAGTGCTGGAGGGTATTGCATTGCTTTGTCAGGTTAAGTCTGCATAATGTGCCAAAAATGCTGTGCATACTAGCACATTATGGCTAAAAGTTTCTTCCTTCTGGGCGGTGGCTACTTTTGTTCCCCATGGTACCTGTGTGTGTTGCAAAGTAGCCAATGCTCCAAGCTCCCTACTGTGATGAGCCTACAATGTCATGTTGAGTTCACCAATTTGTATTGAGATTGTACTCCCATCACAGGAGCGAGCTTGGAGCGGTGGCTACTTTACAACACACACAGTGACCATGTGGAACAAAAGTAGCCACATTAACAAAGCAGATGGACCGGTCTCAGGGAACCAGAGCAAGCAGCTCCAGCTTTCTGCTCTATGCCTAGTCTGGAGCAGACGGCACAGAAAATGAAGCAGGTCACCTCTAATTAACAAAGGGACTTGTGTCTCCCTTTATTGGCTAGGAGCAGTATCTGCTCCATTTTGGAAGAGCAGTGCTGACATTATGTCTGTGCCACTTCGCTAGTCCCCCCAATGTCAAATAAGTAAATTTGTACAAAACAAAAAACAGTAGTATCTACATAATCTCTCTCTTAAGCACTTTAAATGGAAGAAATATATATTAGGTAATGAAAACTGTGTGGAAGCAATTCCAGCGTTTTGTTGCTCAGTTGCCAGGTCGTTTGTTGCAGACTACAGAACCAATGACTTCAGTAACTATTCCTAATATCCAAAGCAGCTGCTAATAATCATGCCCTACCAGGGATTTGTATTGAAATCAATTTACAGCAGCAACTCTGCAGCTAGCTACAAATTGCCACAGAATATCTGCTAGTGTTGACGTGATACAGCCCCAATAATACTACTACAATGAGAACATACAACATTTTTCTCATGTATAGAGTACTTAAAAAAAAAAAAAAAAGCATGTGGCAAAATGGCAAAAAAAAAGCTGCAGTCTGTATTAAAGATTAGTGTGGATAGGTAAATTATGGACTAAAACATCAAAGGAGAACTATGGGGTTAGGGCTTTTCCCCATAGTTCTCCTAAGAGTAACGGGAGGACACAAACTAGCGTCCTCCCGTCACCTTAAGCCAAGTATACCGTCAGCTACAGGTCGCGGTATACTGAGACACCGCAGCTGAAGCGGATCCCGACAATTATGTCGATCCGCCCAGGTGCGTGAGTGACAGCTGGCTCTGGCTATCTAGAGGCAGAGCCAGCTGTACCCGCCCCCGTCTGTTCCGCCACTCAGCGCTGGAAGATCAGAACGGGGAGGGGGGAATCCGGTCATTCCCCTGTCATGGCTCTCTGCCGTGACAGGATCGAGAAATGAGCGAACACCGGTGCCCTGTTTCCCTGAAAATAAGACCTAGTACTATTTTTCAAGATTCCTGTAATATAAGACCTACCCCGAAAATAAGAGCTAGTTTGGTGGTAGCATGTGAGGGGGAACTTGCAGGAGAGATGGTATTAGCCTGCAAGGACATACTGTATTAGGGGGATGACAGGGGACTCCCTCCAGACTTCACCAACTGCTGTCCCCCTGAAGACACTGCTTAATGTAATGGTACTGTACTGTAATGTGTACTGGTAAATGGTACCTACTTTACCACGTGTCGGCTAGAGTTATGAGGATGAGTGAAAAGCACTCACCTCATAGTTCTCCTTTAAGTATAATGACACTGTAAATAATTGGGGCCCCTGGCTTCCTCCATTTGAAACTTCCCTGAAAACAGAAAAGCAGCCCACAGATCTATTTCCACAGCATGCAATGAAATATTCAACATTTCTTGAATCAGACTTTATAATGACAGGCCATGGATTCACTTCAGGCTCGCTCTGCAGCTATCATTAGACAGAAAACAGGCAACACACAGGGAGGGGGGAGAACCTACATTTAAAAAGTGTAGACTGCACTCGGTCCGGCCAAACATATTCCATCCTAGTCATACCATGCACCTTAGTGGTTTGGGTGAAAATGAGTATTACAGACTATATGTTACAAGTTACAGGGGAGTGAAAATAAAATATCAGACTTGAGTTTACTTGGAAACGACCGCAGGTTGCCAGGAGTAATAAAAAAGCATTTGGCCTATTCATTTACCAATAGGGGGTCGCCGTCCCCACTCCCTGCTCTATCCACCAATATGACAACTACAAGATGGATGGATGGATGGATGGATGGATGGATGGATGATTTTTAAAAAATGGTGGCAAACCTCTCCCCCCAGTTAAACAGAAATAATGCTGGAGCCCACCATAAAAAGGTAACCATACAAGATCCAACATCTCTTACCATCACAACCAATTTCAGGCTTGGCTTGCTGCATTTGGGGTTCACATGCCAGCCATAGTAGACACTCAGAAGCACCCTACAAGTGCTTGCACCAGCAGAGGTTTGCCAACGGCAGCCATAGACATGATTTATTTATTCTAATACCCAAAATATCAAAAAACTAAAAATTTGAGAATTACATCTTCCCCCATAACAAAAATTTCAATAAGTCATCAAGATTTTTTGCTTTCCCACATGGTAGAAGGGAAACATGCAATATTTTATTTGCACACAATGGCAGCAGAGAATCTGGAAGTGCAATGCATGCTACTGGCAAATAACTTTATTTCAAGCAGATCTTAAAAAAACCCAAAAGAAACGGTTTAACTTGTTTCTATAGAAGACCAACAAGTGACATTCCATGAAATGCCATACTTCACACATGTTCTGTCTGTGGTAGACCAAAGATGAACTACTATTAAGAAATGAGACTGCATTTATCTTTATCTGAAGTGAGAAAACCCAAACGCCATGGGAAGGGAGGAGGCCCATGTGTGATTCAAATTGGAGCTCAAGGCAAGATTTGTTTATGACCCAATAAGTCACTCAGCTTAAAAGCTTGCCATATACTTAAGTGACACTAAACTCAGGAGTTCAATTTAAAAAATACATTCAAGTACCTTAAATATTAACAATGTATCTAATTTGTGTATCACTCGGCTGTAGATCCTCAAATCATCTCACTTGGTGCTGACACTGTCCTTCCTTCTGGAGGGTGGCTACTTTTGTTCCCCATGGTCCCTGTGTGTATTATAAAGTAGCCAGCGCTCCAAGCTCACTCCCGTGATAGCCAGCGCTCCAAGCCCACTCCCGTGATAGACTATAAATTCAATACCAATGAGCAAACTAACCAGGAGAAGGTAGTCTATTACGGGATCAAGCTGGGAACGGTGGCTACTTCACAACACACACGGACCATGGAGAACAAAAGTAGCCACCATGGATGCAATTTATCTGCAAATGTCTCTGTACAGTAGGCATAGCCAATAAGTATTATATCACATCAATGCATATTGATGCAGCCATGGTGTCAAGTTATTGAGATCAAGAAATGATAACTGCAGTGTAAAGAAAAAAAGAAAAAGAGTATACCAACCAGTATCAATTACAATTTTGCAAAAAGAGATAGGTAAAATGTACACATGCAGAATCTTCGCTATACTCGGCAATATAGCGATCTCAAAGTGAGCTGCGAGTGCTTACATCATAAAGGAGCATTATTTAGAATCAGCGTCTCGGCCATATTTTAACTATTGCAAAAGATGAGAGCGAAAACAAAGAAAAGTGCCTAGGTAAGAAACCTGAGAAAGGAAAGGAGGAAAAAAAAAAAGGGGATAGGAAATTAGGTACCGGCGTCGCCCCGCCTCTCCGCAGGTTGGACCAGAACCGGATGGCCCCTCTGTCTACCAGAGTCAGCAAGCTCCATGTCATCCCACACTTCCCAAACCTTTATTGTAGAGATTTAGCCAGCTACTTGAACAGAAGTCGAGTCTGAAAAAAAGACTTTTGTTGAACTGAGGGGGGCCAACTGGGACACACTAGTGGGATATTATAGGGCTGCCGAAATTCGAGCATGGTATGACCAGCATAAGTGGTATGGGTAATGTCTGAGAGGCTACTGCAAGCCTGAACCAGAGGGTATTTAAGTACAAATGCTTTACAAGTCTTGAGATTTAAAATCTTGACTTAAAAATCAGGTAGCCCAAGACGAGACATCCCAAAAAGCAGGTTAGCCGTCACCAAAATAAACTCCCCTCAAGAAAAACAGTGACCTGACCACAGACACTGTAGACATGAAAATAGTACTGTTTTGATAAGACTGAAACCGTGCTAAAAAGGCTCAAGAGAGCAAGAGATAACACTATAGTTTCTGTATGACCCTATGCAGGAAGTGAGAGCTTCCAATATACTGCGCAAACAAGTGGTTAACCAGCGATGACAATGTGCTGAGATGAGCTATATAAAAATTGCAGAAGCAAAGCCCACACCACGGAATAAGAACAGCTTGTGCCCTGGCTCACCACTACAACAGTGCCAAGGTATAGAGCACAACAAGAACCTAAAATGCTTCTTTCATGGACATATAAAATTGCCCTCACATTCATATAAGCTAATTATAGCCAATCAAAATTAAAATTTAAAAAAAAAAAAAGAGCAAAAACCACACAAGTTTAAGGCCAGTGTCAAGGTCTATTAACCATGCATGTATTCTAATGCATTAGATAGTAAACTCTGCACAACACCGACACCTGTGAGTCTGAAGAGAAGTAAAAACCGGCACGGTTAGGACCCTTGAGGGCAGACATTTAGTGAACACTTAACTAGATATAATTCACAGGAGCTGACATAACAAGACTCCAGCATATGCAGAAATGCTGTGTAAATCATCAAGAGCTACAGGCAGCACACCCGCTGTTGTCAGAACACAACAGTCCAGTAGGAGATTCGCCCATCCATGCCGTATTGTGTGGATGAAGGGCTTGGTTATTTTGTTTTGTTTAGCCAACAGTTCGAATGGAAAAAAAAAAAGAAGTGCATGACCAGCTTAAGGGTTTGTGAAGGCTCCCAAACAGATCAACTTAAAGTGACATTAAAGGATACATTTTTTTTCCCTGTCCCCAATGTTAATGTCAGCACTTACCTTAAAATGAGGTCTCTTAATCTGATCTTTCCTGATGTTTTCATCTGTCCCTCCAGCGGTGCGGCAGCTCTCCGATCCAGCGCTGACTCCTCTGCTTGCTGGCACTTATGATCCCACAGTGCCTGCACCCGGGTGCACGCGTCTATAGACTTACCTTGCGTCTCCGCTAGTCTCCCGGCCTGAGAATCCGAACTGCGCGTGTGCCCGCCCCAAAATGCTTTGTGGCCACCCGAACAGTTTTGTTTTCTTGGGCCGGAGCAAAAACAAGGTAAGTTTAAACCGCTGTTAAAGCGGGTTTAAAAAAAAAACAAACAAAAAAAAACTGTTTGCCTATATGTACGGCTTAATAGCAGTACATATAGGCAAAAAACCACGGAGGGTTTAGAACCCCTTTAACCACTTGCCGTCCGCCCGTTGTAAAAAAACGGACGGACGGCACTGCAGCATTGGTGGGTTGCCGTCTCCCGTCGGCATTTTTTTTCTGCGGGCACGCACAGGCAGAAAAGACCCGACCAATGCAAACACCCGTTACCGGGTGTTTCACATATAGACGGTCGGCGGCTCCATAGCCCGCCGATCGTCTATACGTGCTCGTTTTTTCGGCACTTACGAAAATTGTCTACCTGGCTCCTGAGATCTGTCCAGTCCTGCTTTAAAGGCACCATAAAAATACTTGAAATCTGGCCCTGGTTATCTTTACAGTCTAGAAGCACCTTCTCAATAGGACTAGAATTTACTAAGAACAAGCCTGACAGGAGGAAAAATTCTGACACCAGACAGTTTAGTGTCACGGAGAATGACTTGCTTGTTAAATGTTCTTTTTATTAGTCACTAGAGAGCTCTTCCTCTGGGTAATCACAGATCACAGGGAATTGAAATAAAAACATTGTAAATCAGTTATTCCCTTATCAAGCTGAAACAAATAGTCTCAAAGGAAAACATGCAGCCAAGTTCATCCCAACAACCAACTGGGTATTGTCAAATAGAAATAAAAAAGCATTTCAATTTGCTAAGACTGAAAAAATATTTCACACATTGTTGGCGGCAAAAGAAAGATTTACACAGCATAAGGGGACAGAATCGCTCCTTGATTAAACAATGACCCCCCGCTTTATTGACAGGCCTGCATGGAGAATCCTAGAGATAAATTACATAACTATGGAGTAATAAGAGTCTTCCTGAATAAAAGGATCCTTTCAATCATTCCTGAAGATGACAATGTGCCTTTTAGTACAAGTTAAATGGGAGCGGAAGGTGTTTTTCTGTTTTGTGACTAAGCCATTGTGGAGAAAATGCTTCTGTAATATATCACTTATCGCAAGATAACTTGAATTCAATATCCTCTCGCAGGGAGAGCGCTGCAGCAAGCGCTGGGCAGGGGGCTGGCAATAGGTCTGAACAATGTGTGCTTTGTAAATGCACGGGGAGGACTTTATTCACCCCCTTCTCTTAAACCATATCCTGAGTGATATCCTTTTT
>NW_017307241.1:491864-499646 GCF_000935625.1 Nanorana parkeri | reverse complement strand
ATCAGCTTAACCATTTCCGCACCTACATCCCAGATACTGGCGAGGGCTCAGACGTCAAGGTCAGACATTTTTCAGAAGCCAGCCGAGCCGTGGATGAATCAGATCTGTAGAATAGCCGGCAGCATAGGACTGAAACCGCTCGCCTGTCCACCTCTGTCCTATGCTACCGCTGGTGCTCATCCCGGTTTAAACTGAACATCTTTTCCCTTTCTTAAAGGTTTAAACTAAATAATATCTAGAAGAGGTCACACATTTACATTTCAGCCAGAGTACAGCAGCACCCACAGCTACCATACCAAGTACACCTGTCATAAGACCTTGGTGGCCTATATTGGTAGACTTCTCCTTTCAAGAATAGTACTTCCCTGGCTGGCATGTTGATGCTTTGGCGTCAACGATCTGACTCAACTACAGGAATAAGGGATTCAACATTCTGACATGGATGTCCCAGGTCTGTGCCGCCAAGTATTGACACCGCCAGGCAACTTCTGCAATGGATGACCCCCATTCCTCCTATGACAATTGTTCTGGAGAAAAAAATGCCTTGAAATTAAACTACAGAGGTTCAAAAAGGAGAACGTTAACTTGTCAGCCATTTGACTTGTGAATATAAAAGTCCTGCCTAACAGCAGGTGTCTGCTATTACTTTTATCAGCTGAAAGAAAAACCCATCTTAAAGTAAAACAATTTTTCTCCAAATTTTGAAAAGGGTTATGAACTCAGGCCAAGTTTTCATTGCTGTGTCCTCTAACTGGGCAGATTCGGTGTCAGCAGGCTTTTGTTCACAGAACTGATTTTCTGCCCAATGCACATACATTGCAGGTCAGAAGGAGGTCAGCTGCAGGTAAATGTGCCTGTATTGCCCATTGAAAAGCCAAAAGACATCTTAAACAGGCCCTTACGTGAGCCTTTGCAACTCGGACGTCTAAGGGGACCTGCCATTTTCCTTTCTAAAGAGAGTGTCCTTAAATACCACTGAGGTTTTCTTTTGAGGCAGGGGGACAGCAATTGGCATGGCTCAGGCCTGAAATTAGGACACGGAAACAGAATGAAATAGTACTGAAAGGAGGTACAGAGGAGGGTTTTCTGGCCAATGAAGACAATAAGCATTCTGCTCTTCAGAAAATGTAGAATGGCTGATTGCTCTAAGACTTTTTTTTTACCATTCTATTCCCTTCTGGTGTTGGTAGTCTTGCCAAAAAAAAAAAAAGATTTAAAATGTTAATGACAAAATTGAACCACATTACAGCAAAGGATCAAAGGGGTAATTACAAAGATTAAAACAGAAATCCTGTGGTTGTGGTTTATTTAAAGTGAAAATTGGTTTTATTGTGGAGGGAGATTGTTGTGTACTAATGCACTATAATGTAGAAGAATGAGGGAAGATTAAAGACGTTAGAAGAAAAGGGTGCTCCCTCCTGAGCCCAGCAGGTCTCCAGAGCAGAGGTGAATAACCATGTCATTCATAGTTACCTTGTTCCACACTTGTCTGCGATACTTGAGTCAGCAAGCGGTAAATCAAATGCCCGCATTCTAACACTACACTCCCAGCCACGATCCTTCAACCTCTCCTTTGTAGGACAGCCTTGTCAAACTGTACTTATCAGATGAAGTATTAGAAATACTGCACCAAGGAACAAAGCAAAGCAGGGGTGGAAAAAACCTACTAGGCATGGGGTTATGACGAACTGTGTGACCACCAATACGGATCTTATCTAGGAAAGATTTGGATTTGCCCATTAAACAAACACCACACACTGGTTGAGTACATAGGACAGTGAAATCTATGCATTGCTATAATAATTTTTCTTCTTTGACATTAAAGACATTCTGTTACAAAACACACCCTGTAGGTGATGAAACAGCATATAGGCTAGACCGAAAGAAAGGCAGACACGCACGCACGCAGATGTCCAAGTTTCCTCAGGGTACTGAAGTGCACAGGACGGATGGTGCAAGCAAATATCCAAAGGAATTTAGCACACCTCTTGCACAAGTCTTGCTTTCATTCAGACATCAGAGCAATAAAACAAAGTTTTGGGATCTTCCAGGGTCCCTTTGTCAACATGAAGCGATTACATATGTTTAGCCTTACGTCATTATTCACCTCTTCAAAGAAAAGCTTAGGCTTGAGAGGTCAGGGCAGAACATTAAAGTAACAAGCGTTCATGCAATTAAATCTTTGAAAACAGATCCAGCAGCAGTCGGATCATGCTCGAATGTCGGACTACCTTCTGATCTGCAAGCTAGAGTTCCCGATATTTGATTTATTTTTACAGAATAGATACTTAAGAAGGCAATTCATTACTTTCCCAAATGTATTGGAGTCACATTTAATAAAAACAGAAGCAATGCCCCAAACGTCATAAATAAACTGTGATGAAGACTGATACTTGCCAAAGCAATTAATGCATCTTAAGAAAAGGGTCTGCTCATCTGGAACCATTTGGCTTCCTGAACTGGGTTGCAAGTTTACAAGCGTTTCATTTATAACTAGGAAACAAATCCAACACCCTCCCAGTATATATTCTGCCATAAAATCATGTCACAAGTACCCGTCTGTTCTGAAAGGCTCTACATGAAATACAGACAGACAAGTACCAGAACCACAGATAATAATAGCAAGAAGAGACTAAAAACAAACCTGAATAACGTACACATCAAAGGCTTGTATCAACTAGGGTGCACAACAATGCAGAGGAAACCACTGCTAAGAGTTCTGCAGATGGCCAATATTCTATGACTGATGGAGCAAGTTGTCTTGGTTAAATTAAAATCACCCAATTTAGGTGAAAGTGACACTAAACTCAGGAGTTAAATCTTAAACACATTCAAGTACCCCAAATATTAAACAAAAATGTATCTTATTTGTGCATCACTCGGCTGTGGAGCCTCAAATCATCTCTGAATTCATGCCGAGTGCGTGAGTGCGTAGTGTGAAGTAGCCACCTCACCAAGCTCACTCCCGTGATGGACTGCAACTTCAAGAAATTAGTAAATTAAACATGAGATTGTAGTCCATCACGGGAGCGAGCTTGGAGCGGTGGCTACTTTACAACACACAGGGACCATGGGGAACAAAAGTAGCCACCCTCCAGAAGGAAGGACAGTGTCAGCACCAATTCAGAGATGATTTGAAGATCTACAGCCGAGTGATACATAAAGATATAGTCAAGTAACTTAAAACTTAAATATGTATTTTTAAGATTTAACTCCAGAGTTTAATGTTAATTTATAAATCAGATATTAAGTCCAAAGCTGCGCAGCCAATTCGTGTCTCAGCCTTATAGAGCCCACCCCTCACCATGACCAACTATGGGAAAAGCATGGAATCAGCAATTTAATTGATATCTAAGGAAGACTGCTCCAATTAGGTTTCGGTTAGGGCCCTTTAAAGAACTGATGGCACCAGTCACGCGACTTGGGCTGTTGTGCACCGTCATTACAAAAAAGAAAAAAAAAAAAAAATGTTCCTTTGGGAACCTTGAAGATCAAATGGAGAGGAGATGCTGGAAATTAAAAGATACCAGCTCTACAAAAAAAATTAAAAAAAAAGGCTGGGGTAGTGCCAGAAACCAAAGCACAAAGTGAACAAGATCAAAAGGATTGATATTCAAATGCTTGTTGGCATCTCAGCCGCACGGTAAGCCCATTGGTGTGGCTACCAGCTGCTTGACAGTCTATAGAGAACAGGAAAAAAGTAAAGCTGTAAAAGAGCATACAAAATATAGAACCCTCTTGTTGCTCACAAATTAAAAAAGTCAATAGGTAACAAATTGATCTAAAGTTGGGGTATTAACTATCTATATACAGACATACCCAAAAAACAGGAGAGATAACAAAAAAGTTATCGGAAACAAAAAAACCAAACAAGGTACACAATCATCTCCCAAAAACTAAAAATGCAGGAGACATGAATAGTATGCAAAACAAACTTTAGTTTGTAAGCATCATTGCCATTATTTATTATTCAACCATTATCACAGCAAGTATCATTATGTGTAAGGGACACAGACATGACTGCGTTTAGCATTTATTTGACCTATGCCTCTGACATTGCCTTCCACATATGGACAGCACATGTCACTGACGTGTGGCCCTCCTACAGTACATCCCTATTCAACATCTGAAAGTGGAAAGGCTAGCCATCTGATCAGCATGAAAAGGGTTAAATAGGCATACCTGCAGAATCTGCATGGGGCAATCGGAGTTACAAACGGCTCTAGAACACATTTCAACCTCCATCTCCACAGCATCAATCTAAGACAGGGGTAGCCAAAACTGCGGCCCCCCAGCTGTGGGGGGAAACTACAAATACTATCATGCAACTGCCTCAGTAGGCCATGCCTGTGGCTGCCAGAGACTTGCAATGCCTAAATGGGACTTGAGCTTCATCACAGCTGGAGGGCCGCAGTTTGGCTACCCCTGGTCTCAGGGATTATAACTCATGCCAGTTTAACTATGGATTAGACCTGGTTCTTTGTTGATTACTGTGCCGAAAAGATTATTAGGGATTCATTCTTACCGTCTGAACAGAAAAAGCATCCACAAGCGTGCACAAATATATTAGGGTTTAGTAGACACCAACACTGGAGCAATGCTAAGAACAGATTACACAATCTTTTTACCATAAAGAGTTTTTAATGCTTGTTTAAATTGATTTAATCTTTGCAATCCTCGCATCCTCGCAGCCAGCAAGCAAGCATTCCTGAGGAGTACATTACCTCCAAGTAATGATTAGGTAGTACAGCGATACCAATGCTAGAAGCATTTGGAGGTAATTATCTAGCAGAGCAAGTATGATTAAAACAGATTCTTAAAAAATGAAGGTTAAATCAACCAGAGTCAAATTAAAGAATATAACTGGTAAGCAGCATTTATATCTACACTGGTAACAACACCTTAAAAGCAATTTCAAGGAAACTACAACCCTTACTTTTTCTGGGCTTCTCTGCTTTAAGAATGATTCTTTTTTTAAAGAAAACTAGGTGCAGCTTTACCTTCCTCTAACATGTCAAATGTGTCAATGGTGGGACAGGGTCAAAACACATCATGTTTGCTTTGTCTATGCTTTTTTATGATCAGTGGTAGACAACAAACTGACTGCATTAAAAAGGAGAACTATGAGGTGAGTGATTGAAACATGCCGCCGATCTGCTCACTTCCCGATAGTCTCCCTGCTGTGAGTGGCCACTGAGTCACAGCTTCCCGCGGGGATTCCACCCTCTCTGATCCTCCAGCGCGGAGTGGAGGGACGGACACAGCTGCCTCTACATAGGCAAAGTGTCACTCCCGCAGCAGGGTGCGCCCCCCCCCCCCGCGGGGCCCCCCCCCCCCCCCCCCCCCCCTACAGTGTTGCCGGGATCCGTCCCGGCTATGGTGCCCCCAGTATATGGTGGGCAATAGCCCGCTATATACTGTACTGAGCTTTGGGTCATGGGAGGACACTAGTACATGTCCTCCTGTTACCCTAAAAGAGAACTATGAGGAAAAACACTTACCCACAAAGTTCTTTTAAGCTTTGGGAAGCAGCTCAATATAACATCAGCAACCTCAACAGAAAACTATCAAATGAATATAACTTAATATAAATGACTATAAAGTAATAAGTTGAGAATGCTAGATGTATTGTGGAACCTCTTCTTTTGGGTCATCCCACAGGTTGGTCTGCTAGGTTCCAGAACACGGTTTATGTACCGATAGAAAAAGTGGCCAAATAAAGCTCAGAAATTAAAATGGTTACCACACTAATCTGGAAAGGTTTAAAATGTTATAAGCACCAAACAGTCCAAAGATTTTGAAAGACTGGTTGGTTTAGAAAGTGTAAAATATTTAAAATGACCCCCCAAAGCCATGCTGGAAGGCTTTATTTTCTTACATAGTGAAGATATACCCATTTAAATTCCCCATCCGGGATCTGATCCTTTCCAGATGCAGGGGAGCGTTAACCCAGCACTATAGATGTGCCCACGACTAGCTGGTCTCCATCCCCTTGCACTGATGTCAATACTCTTCTGAACCCTCAGATGACCCTGTAGCTGGACAGCCAATAGGAAGTATCCATGTCATGCAGGCAGTAATATGGACACCCCAAGGAGGACACCACCAGAAGTAAACAGAAGAGGAAAGAAGGCTCGGGACTAAAGAGTCACATGACCATGGCTTTCACACAAAAAAATTGCAATTTTTTTTTTTTTTTTAATGCAGTGATCAGTAAGGCCTTGTTCACACCAAGCACGGAGCAGGTGCGGAGCAGATCAAAACTGCGTCCAATGTATTCCAATGGTATTTTTTGCTCCAGTTCACATCACAGTGTGCAGTTGCACAGCAAATCCAGAGCAGGTGAAAAAACTGCAGCAGGCCCTATTTTACCTGCTCTGGAACGCATCTAAAACACATGCAAAATCCTGGAACGCACTGAAAGCCCATTTTAAAGTTAATTTTTTTTCTTTTTTACCAAAAAGAGCCCGGAACGCATCAAAAACACGGCAGACTAGCATGCGTGTGTAGAAACCTGACCGGATCTGCTCTGCATTTGGTGTGAACAAAGCCTTAGAAGGGGGCGGGAGCGACTGGTTTCATGGAACAGAAGATCAGGTGTTTGTCAACCTTGTAATTGGCCATACCCAATTGGGATACCAAGAATACAGAAATAGGAAAAAATTATTCAAGGCCGAGCTGAGACTCAAAGGCTGGGTTCACACCTGGGCGTATTTTTTATGCTCGTTTTTCTCACGTTTTTTTAGCACGTTTTTCCGTTCAGTGAAACGCACGTGCCACTGGCGGTATGAATTTTTTGTTTTTTTCCTTATTTTCTATATTTAAATTTTTTTACATTTTTTTTCACTTTCAAAACTTCCCGTCAGCTCTGCCCCACTGCCACTCGCAAGGGACGGAACCCGGAAGCCGCCTAAGGACACAGCGGGGATCGCGGACAAGGTAAGACCTTACGCTGTATTCCCGAGTGTGATTCGGGGTTACTGCTTTGTTAACCCCGATCCACACTCGGGAATACCAATGGAAACACGCAGAAAAACGCCCCAAAGAAGCTCCTGTACTTCTTTGGGCGTAGGGTGTTTTTCAGCACGTTCCTACGCACTGAAATACGCCCAGGTTGGAACTCACTTGCTGGGCGTTTTACAGCGCGTCGATCAGCGCTGTAAAACGCCCAGGTGTGAACCAGGTCATAAGCTGGCCATATTATTTTGAGCAGTCTATTGCCATCATTAGTTTGTATCTTATTGTGTTAGCTTGAAAAGACATTTTTATTTCCATTTAATATTGGCCTATTACCTAAACGAAACAAATGTGTTCCTGTTGGCCAAACAGACATCATTCTCCCGTTAATTTGGTCTGCGTTTAGCCGAAATATCCCTGTGAACTTTATGTATGGCTTTCACTCGACAAATGTCAAGTCTGTTACCTTTGTATGCCTGGATGTCGATGTAGTCAGTTTTACACTGCGCTTTCACACGTCGGACCGTTGTCCGAGCACATATCTTATAATATGTTCAAGTGAGCTTCGATATCAAGCATGTTACGCACGTATGTACTTTGTAACCTATTCTGGAGCTACCTGACATTTTGTATGTTTTACTATGCTCAATAAAAAAACAAAAAATGTTTGTGGAAAAAAAAAACAAGTTAAGTCTGTGACACCCATAAAACACACAATTAAAACAAGAACACTGGTAAGTATTCTATTCCTCAAACTAATCATGTAACAACTCTATACATGTTGCCAGAAAGAAAAAATCTTGGCCAGTATGGCTGCTCATAATA